>NC_056731.1:991162539-991202539 GCF_019279795.1 Protopterus annectens
GTGTGTGTGTGTGTGTGTGTGTGTGTGTGTGTGTGTGTGTGTGTGTCTGTGTGTGTGTGTGTGTGTGTGTGTCTGAGTGAGTCAGCGGTTGTTGTGGTGTTGCCTTTGGTTAGGTGATTCACAGGCTACTTATGGTGAACACTAGCAAGAATATGTCAGGCAGTGTGCTGTCTTATTCAGAGGTATGGTAATGAGATGTTACTGAGATGATAATGAAATAATTATCATTGTGGAGATACCTGTCTCTGAATTACATTTTCTCATTGATGTGCTCATTGAGCAACTTGTGTTAGGCACTTAGCCTGAGTGGTGAGGATGTCAGTGAAGCCCGGGAACTACCTGTTTGAGAATGCATGCATATTTAATGTGAGTATGCTTTCCTTCTCTATATCATGCTTTGATACTGTCTAAAAGAACATGTTAGTTGAATGGGTGTTATCAGTAAATACATACTGCATTTACTCTTGTTCCTGTAATTTATGTCATGACTAAAAAGTCTAAGCAAAACACTAGTTCACCTTCCCATTAAGACATAAAGTCATTTCAAAATGATGTTGGTGAACTATTTCTGAATGGATCTAATGTCTGTAGGTCAGTGGGAAACTCATCCAAATCATTTCAGACTGCAGAAGCTCAATGAAGGATACATATAGTGGAACGAAACGATGCCACAGAGACTAGGATAAATAAGATTCACAGTATCTATACACAAAATAACCCAGCAGTATCACAGAGACATTACATGTGAATGACTGTGGAGGTCATTGTGATACTCTGTACTGAAAAGTGAAGTAATCCTATGTTGTTCACTTGCGGTGTCAAGAAGAATGACATCATGCCAACATTAACATATTGTAGGGAATAACAGGAGCAGACAGTAATAGGACCATATAAGGTGCCTTTTGCTTATAGATAAGGCCATAAATATATTAACAGAGAAGAGAGGCATGTGATTTCTGCATTGAGCATCAATCAGAAAATGCATGCAAATGCTTAAAATTAATTATCTTGTACTATGGTACTGAGCGAATAAACAGTTATTGTAAATTTTTTTCTACTTTTCCTTTTTCTATACAATGCAATTTAGACAATATTAATTTTTCTTTATGTGCCTTGGTGTTATAGTTTGTCTCTGACTCCATAATGTGAAATCCATCTGAAGGGGATAAACGTTGACATTTGTACACTTGTCTTCTTCCGCCTGCTGACCAAATATTCTAGCAGTCCTCTGCAATGGCTTTTTCCTTAACGAACATGCAAAGAGCTGCTTTGATCATGTGTACCTTAACTACGTATTATCACAACCAACTACCATGTTTCACCCGTGGAAAAGCTACTTCAAAATATTTTAAGAAATCTTATGTGTGCTGTAAGTAAAAATGGCACTGAAACTTTATCATCTAATTTTTTGGTACATTTCCACAAGTTTTACCCAGTCTGTTTTTGAAAGATGAACCTCAATCCCAAGTAATAAGAAATATGAGAATATTTATTTTTTTAATCTGAGCAATTGTTATTGTATTTTATGAGAAAACAGACTCACAAAGGTACTAATTTTCACACACATTTGGATTTCCCTGCCTTACGTTTTTCATGCAGGTACACTGGGTGTTGTTTGCTCAATACATTCATTTTTATACACGATTCCTGCTCTCACCTACATTTTCAACTCTGCTTCTGCTTTGCATCTTAATGTCTGAATATGTGAAATGCCACCTTGTCTTTTCAGAAATAAACGGTGTCATTATTTTAATTTCTGTGTTGACTTCTCTGGTTTTCATTTTATCTATATAATATGTTTGAATCTGTTTAAAGTTGTCACTGTCTCTTTTTCTCCCACTTTCCTACTATTTATTAATTTTCTGAATTCTCACAAACATATGTGTCTAATGCATGTCCTTTGTCGTTATGTTTCAGAAGCTCTGTAATTTTACATTCAGGATTTACTTTCTCCCTGGTGTAAGCTTGGTGTAGGACCTCTAATCCATTTACGCACGTCTAAAGAATTTCTGCTCAAGTCATCAGCATCTTAACAAAGCTCCAAGTCCAATGTCTAATTCCATTTGAGCTTCACTCCAACCATTTCCGGGGTAAGCTATATAACAATTGTGTCAACTGGCTACAATAATGTTTATTGCAAGACCTCATAATATAGTATTTATATGAATAATTATACCTTTTTTGTTAACCACGATGGCTTCCAGCAGCCACCATTTTGTACAGAATTTTCTTTGGTGCCCATTGTTCTGAATTTTACTTTCATTTCTGTTTATTATGGGCATCCAGGGTTCCATTTCTGCTTTTCTAAGACTAGGTCTCTGGTATGATAGATAAATGCTATGACACAGCACCAGAAGACTAGTTCTAAACATATTGGTGGTAGACATAATTTCAATATCAGTTCCACTATGAAAAGTTAAGTCACAAGTTAGTGGGGAATCGCATTAACAAACTCAAAAAGTCCCCCCCCCAAAAAAAATAACAGCAATGAAAAAATCTACCTGAAAGGGTTTTTTTTCATAACTGCACAAATGTGAAAAATGAAAATAAATCTCTCAAAATGAAGTAATCAGTGCAGGTTCATGCATAGAAACCACACAGTGAAACAATGATTTCCTATAGAAACAGTTATCAGCATTTTGCATTTAGGAACCTGTGGCTTTTGAACTTGATATTCATGTAATATAATATCAGGGAGCTGTATTAAGATATATATATATATATATATATATATATATATATATATATATATATATATATACTTTTAATGCCATGTTAAAAATAAATGCAGAAACAGAATTAGCAGTTATGTGGACCTTCCTTATATTTCCATATCATATTAAGCAATTAAGAACACTATTTTCATTATGAGGCAGCTGTTGTATTTAATGAAAAATAAAAGCAGTAAAATCTGTTAGTCATTCTGAAATTCAAAATCAGGATCTTGAAAACATCAGAAAATGATAAACTACTGCCCAGAATCCATTTGCATTCCAGTGCAATTTCAAATTTTGGTCATGGTTTTCAGTTACCTGTGATTAAGATAATGTTGGGCACCAAATGAGAATTATGATTTACCCTAACTTCTGACCAAATGAAAGATAGCAAAATGTATAAAAATGGGAATACTCATTTTTCCTAACATCCTTTTCCATATGCATTCTTTCTGAATCTAGCCTCTTTTGAAATGTCTACTGTAAATGGTTCACCTATTAGATGGAGAGGGGGACACACAAAGGCATAGATGACACCTGTCACGTCCCCATTGTAGCCTTCAGAAGACTTGATGCTTGTATGTGTCCTTAAGGTTGTATGTTCACAGATTTGCCTTCCAAGTTTACCTAGCAGCACATATCCACAAAAATAGATTGAGAAGAAAATGAAAACAGAGGAGAACATATTGTTGTGTAGATTACGAAAGTCATGTTTAAAGATTTCTTGGCACCATCCAGAAAAAAAATGCAGAACAGCAGAGAAATAACTATACATAACAAAATTACTGGAATAGCAAACAACATTACATCACTAATAATCCAAAGTTAAGCCAGATTCTACTTATTTATGTCTATGATTATGCTCTAGGTGGGTATGTCTGAAAATGTTTTATCTTTTTAATAATTACTGGTGAATTGTATTTTCATTCCTCATTAATGTTTGTTTTATCCTGCTAAAACAGGGTTTGCCTCCCTTGAGAATATTCCACAATGTACTCAGCCATGGCGTAGCTGTTAGTAAAACATACTTACAGATATCTAAATGTCTTTCTCTATCTCTGGGAATTAAATCTCAGAACTGTTTCCTATGTGTTATGTGCATCACAGTACTTAAGCAAATATGTTATAAAATAATTGGAAATATAAGGCTTAAGTCATCTTCTTCCTCAGACTGCAAATATGTTGCACATGTCACATATTTTCAATTACATATCTCATTTCAGTAGTGCCTATTACAAGAAAGCTACATTTAAGGAAATAAATGGTTCAGTTATTCTTTTTTTATCTTGTAACCATTTTTTTCATAAACTAATCGAACACATTTTTCAGCCAAGTCCAGCAAATAATTCACAGTTTAATCTAAACACGGTAATAATAATACACACTTCTGCAATGATTATGCAAAGTTTTCTTATGTATTATTTCATTTTCTGTTGTCTAACACTGGATGTCAACTAGCTACATTTGTAATTTTCAACCCTTCATGACACAGCCAAAACAAGAATATGTCAGAAAAACTTGAGATTGCATAGTAATGTGAGAAGTCACTAGGGTCATTTGTAATGTTGCACCATGTAATTAAAAATATATATTTCCCTAGGAAATCTTTTCTAAGTGGTTTAGTCAGGATAACACAATGGTGAATATTTTAGAATTGATAATTAATGACATATAAAGCAATTATTAAGCAGTCAGTGTTCCTTTACATAAATGTTATAGATAGACATATACACAAATACATAGACAGACAGATTGATAGATAGACAGACAGATAAAATAATCTAATAGTATGCAAACAAAACTACTTGCCTGTTTTTGGATCTATGGAGAAATAAGGTTGCCCCTTAAGAATACTGTAGACCACTCGAGCACTGTTTCCATACGTAGGATCATCAGCATCGGTGGCCTCCACTTGCGTTACGTATGTACCTGTAGAAAACAGCTAACAGTTTATTGGTGAAGCAAACTGGATATGACAACATTTTACACATAAAATTAGCTCACAGTTAAACAAAAAGAAACAGGATTATATCCCTAGGCTTGTTTTTTACTGTTAAAAATCTAACAGCTATTCATTACTAGAATGATAATTGGATGTACTGTGTGTTAATGCACTGATCAAGAGGGTATTTTACTGTTTATGGATTGCTGCTTTGACTACACTTACAATGAAATAATACTAGATTGAAACATTGATTTGAAGACTGAATTATACTTCTCAAACCCAGTAAACAGTGACTATGAAACAGCTGAGATTAACCAGAAAGTATTCCCTTAGTAATTGCAAACTGGTAATTACTAGCTACAGTGAAGCACTCGAAAAATCAATGGCACTGATTATCTGTTATATGTGTGGATATTGCTACTTTGGCAGCAGTTTGCTATTCTTGCGTATAGTAAAGAGTGGACCAGCATAATGTAAAGTCATAAGGTCATGATCTATCGATGCTATCCCATAATAATCAGACAAGGGAAGATGTGTACTTGTTGAATAATGTCCTTATGGTTTGTTTAGTATTGAAGCAAACACTTTGGTGGTTAAACTTAATTTACCTCTTGTGTCATGCAGGTTTTTCACAATGTCATTATTATTCAGAATTAATTTATGATTACGCTAAAAACAGCAAAAGGAAATTGTATTAGTTTTTTTTTCTTCACATCAAGGGTCATATCTCATTCAATATTATGCTGCCAGCATTAGACCTGCTCAAACATTGTTGTACTAGAGAATGCAAGAAAAGAATTGTGTTATGCTGCAGCAAATGTGTCCTCACATTATTCTGAGATCTTTTCAAATTCTTTAGTTTGCAGTGTTGTTAGCTTTCGTTCTTCCATTGTTTTTCTTTAACTTATCCTACAAAATTGCTAGATTAACAGAGTGTTTAAACTTAATTGAGTGAGAGTCTCAAAGTAGAGGAGAGGAGAAGTGAGGTAAATTGTCATTGTATTTGATATCTCAGTTTTTTGAAGCTTGTATGGTAATCCGTTATGTCTGGTTATGAATCATTTCTAAGGAGCACACTGGTTCTTGTTAACAGAAATTTGCAAAAAGTCTTTTCCTACGCATCCTCAGTAAATGGCACAGCCCTCTGTACCCGAATGCATCACAATAAGACCTTGGAAGTCACAATTAATATAATAAACTTCATGGACTCTGCACTTTTTAGAAGTTATGTAGAAACCTCAAGAAAGTGAAACTTCACAGAGTAAAAACCTCTGTGCAGTAAAATGCTGCAGAACCAAATGTATGAGCATGTTTTAGCATCATTTACAAATCTTCTTTAAATTGCCAATGTAAGTTGCACTGAGTATAACTGATGAATACTTTATGTGGTTCATCCTGAACTGAGAAAATATAGGGCAGAACTGAACAGCACAATGTGTTGGACAAAGTTGCATAGTGAAAGGCAACATGCAGGATGTGACTAATTCAGAGACACAGGTAGCACTGTCATGCAAGCAGCCAAAACTGCACAGTTATCATCATATATTGACTGTATCTTATTACAGAAATGAACAATATTGTAGTAATGAGCTGTATTGCAAATGCAAATGAGGGTAAATGACATAGCAGACAACTTAGAAATGTATACAACTTGTGCAATCAGCCACAGACGACAGCAAGTCTGTACACCCTGATTTCTCTATGAACAATGATGGGGACTGCACTGTAATGCTAGGATAGCAGAACTATTAGCTAGATATGGTATACATGCAGGTCATTGAAGCACTGGTAGTTAAAGGACTTTTGTTAAAAAAATGAAATGTTGCAATGAGTTTCACAACAATATTTTTTCTGTGCAGGGGTTGATTCATATAATTTTTTTTTGTAATGTGGGGCTTAGGCCTGCTTGTCTTCCTGTATTTTTTTGTTCTTTTTACCTTTTTGGCTCCCCTTTTTCAGTAATTAATTTTGAGTAAGTAGTTATTCTTAACACCATGTTTGATTGCATGTTGATTGATTACTGAAAAGTACATGCTAGATACCACTATAACAAGCCAGTGTGGTAAAGACGTGGTGCCCCATCACCATCTATGTAACCAAATGATCTAACTGCACATAACATATCCTCACTTCCCTGACAGGAACCTAGCCAGACACTACTGTGTGTAAAGGGATGCAATGCAGCAACTAGTAGACTTGTACCACCCTCACATGAAATCTCATGGGATGCACTGAATGTTGACCCATGCAGACACTGAGTTGTGTGAAACATTGCTAATCCTTGCTACAGGTATTTTACAGTGATCATCAAGGGCAATGGTGGTTGCATCATATACATCCACCTCACAAACATTACATGCAATCTTGTTTTTTTTTTTGGTTCCTCAGATGTCGCTGTTACTGGCCTGACCCCTGGTACTCATTGTCCAAGAGGGTTCTACCAGCTACTCTCTAACCTCCCTTTTGACTGTTTTTTCTTGGGCTGTTCATGGATTCTGAAGGAGTGCTGGTGGCTTGGTTCATTTGTGCTTCCATCCAGAAGGGATTTTTTTTTTTTTATGACCTACACACTTCCCTTTCCCCATCCACCATGCTTATTGTTTACATCTGAAAGCATCTCCCTTCTTGAACCATGCCCCCCCTTAGGGAACATATCTGAGTGTTGTCCCACCTAGGGTGGGCAAGCCCATTCCTTCCATGCTGCATTATCAATTGCCTAAGCCACTAATCAAATGTGGGTTGGCTGGCATGTAGTCAGAGTTTTATCCCTGTACACCAACAGAGTGGTGTTACGTGCAAACTTAGATGTAATCCTGCTGTATATGGAGGAGCATTGTGGTTCACAATGCCCATAGAGAAAATAATGTACCAAAAGTTTGGGGGAGGGTATTGAAGGTACACAAGTCACTATCAGGATAGTGCCTGGGCTACATGGATAACAGTGCATCAGCCCAAAAGTTTTCCACTCCATTTACTGTCAAGTGGTATGTGAAATACAGGTTATAATATAATGCCCAAGCAGTTCTAATGATTCCCACTTCTAGGAAAAGTCTGGTCTGTACCAGGAATTTGTGTAGGGTGTTAACCCATAGGGATGTCTTACTGGAGATTTTAGATATGTATCCACTTTTCCCAAGTCTTCTTCTTTCGGCTTTTTCCCAGTTAGTGGTCGCCACAGTGGATCACCTGTCCGGTCATGATTGGCAGTGGAGTTTTACAGTGTCGAGTTGCCAGCCCGGCACCCAAACTTCCACGGAAGGCACAAACACACACTCACATCTAGGGCCAATTTGGAGTGTCCAATCCACCTACAGCATGTCTTTGGGATGTGGGAGGAAACCGGAGCACCCGGAGGAAACCCACATGACCACAGGGAGGACATGTAGACTCTCCACAGAAGGCACCCCAGCCGAGGATCAAACCGGAGAATCTCTTGCTGTGAGGCGACAATGCTAACCTCTGCACCACTGTGGCCGCTCATCCACTTCTCCCAAGTAATGAATGAAAAACAAAAATTCAGCAAGTCATGGAAAAAGAGCCAGACTACAAAACTTAGCACTAGAGTCTATTTTAATGACAAAACACAAACTTCATCAGAATTCTGATGAAGTTTGTGTTTTGTCATTAAAACAAACTAAAGTGCTAAGTTTTGGAGTCCAGCTCTTCTTTCATGACTTGCTGTATTTTTGTTTTTCAGATTTTAGATGTGTCCTAGAGCCATGACTCATAAGACAGATGTATAACCTAGAGAGCATTGCTGAGATGCAATACAGCCACATATTATCTAAGACTCACAACATTACTGCACCTCTTCTAAAATTGATGAAGGGCCATTTCTGTTGCCAAGATTATCCTGTTCAGCAGCTGCAGTAGTTTTCAGAGAACTGAGACAGGATACCCAGTTCACACTAATCATCATATACAGGGGGTGGGGCACAGTCACATGAATCAGCAGCAGTTGGCACAGTAGCGGGAGGGGGTAAACTAAAGCTGTAGATGAAAATGTATGATATGTGTGATCAGTGCCCTACCACAGTTAACATATTTAAGTAATGCGGTCATGATACTGGAGCAAAGATGAGTACACTGCATAGAATGAGGGTACAACTTCAGTAGAGAAGTAAGTATCCAACAATGTGGCTACATATTAAGAATGGTTTGCAGGGAACACAGCACTACGCATATGTGCATACATACAACAGGTGTTGTGGGTCTTCAAGTGGGGATGATTCAGGCCTCTTATTCCACCCTGAAGTGTGCAGCCACACTATGGCACACCATGCACACCATTAGTGGTGTGATGTGGAGGACAGAACAGTATGTAAGATTGACTTATCTGTCATGAAGAGTTTATGCACATTACAGAAAAATGACGAGTGAGAACAGGAATGGCATCAGTTCTGGTGTAAAGCTGCAGACTGCCCATTGTTGGTAGTGATGGCAACCATGTACCTCTTGAACATTCCAGTGCATGGGCAATACTGTCATATAGGTTACTCCACAGGCTTCACAGCATACCTTTTGCCTCTACCAGAGCAGTCCAGTCATTCACCTCTGCCAATGACAGCTGTGCACATTCGTTCTTTAATGAACATTGTGAAATCTATTTCAAATAATGAATAAGAGGCATGGCAGTGATAGCTAACAGCCTGCTGCTCCTGACCCTTGTCTTCAGAAACTGTGGAGGTGCTAATGCCCACTGGAGGTGCATTAGCAGGAGGGTGAGTGTATTTTCTGAGTATTAGTGCAAGGCATGACTTGCCCTTCAATGGAAAAAAAGGGGTTGGGATATAGAGGCATCAAATAGGTATCCTTGCAATTCTTGGGTCATACTGTGCCCTCCATAGCAGTCACCATTGCTTAAAGCGGCAGTGTGTTCTCTGATTATACTCTATGGTTCATAATCATTCTTGTGCAATGCAACACTGACTTCAGGTTCATTGTTCTCTGGGGGGCCTCATACCCACAGCACATATGAAAACAAACAGATAAACACTTATGCGTATCATTACTAATATGTGACAATCCCCCTTGAAGGTACAGATAGCTATGCAATGAATATAACCTAAAGTATCTTGCATGACTGCATCTCCTGTAATGGATATAAAGTGCTAAGGAGCATCTTTTAGTTTATGGCACAAGCATACCAATAAAATGTGTTGCTTACAGAAGGGAATACCCACCTAGTGTATTACAAACAGAGACATGGGATGGCACATCCACTTCTTCTCACACATCCAGACCAGCAAGAGTTACCTGTGCTCTTCCATTATTCACAGACTTGGACAACAGGAACTTCTCCATGGCAATGAGGGTGGTTTTTGATGGTGGACCCAAAGCTCTAGACATCTTTACCGTTGCAATGGCATGGGGTCTTCTATTGGGCATGAAGAATTATATTCAGGAACCTATGCTTAACCATATAGGCTGCCTGGTTGTAGTCATCAACTGCATTCACATGCTCATTTGGTGGCCACAAAAGGGGAGCAGCTGCATTTACAGATGCCATAATCTCACATGAAGCACATTCAGTGAAGTCCTGGTTGCTCTTGTCTGTGTTCATGGTCTGCCAGTAGCACATTAATTTCTCCCACAATGAAATTCACAAAATGCTTTCATTCCTTTGATGTTATGTATCTTCTTGTAAGTGTAGACATACAAACAGATTATGTGCAGCACCATCTGTATCGGTCACACATTTGTTGGCTGATAACCTTAAATTCTCATACTTACCCTAAAGCAATATCACAAGACAGATGCTGATAGCAGTCTAATAGACAAGAATGGAGTTGGACTGGGTTGTGACATACACCTTGTAAATAGACTACACCCACTTGTTCCTATGAAAACACAGCAGCTGTGAGCTCCACATATTCATCATCATCCAGCAAAAGCCATCCTTTGTGCTTTCACCACCTCACCTTGTCCATCATGTTCTATATCTGATTATAGTTTCAGATGTTGTACATCATAACATGGTCCTCTGTGTTTGAGCTACCTAATGGGGGAACATGGTACATGTCACACAGTTTCACAGTCAATGCTTTTCTTACCACCCGCTACCACCATAATGCATATTACATTATGCTATCTAATTTCACTCCCCAAAGAATTCCTGACATAATAATAGAGTGGCATCACCTTACATGTGAGACAGTAGACTTCATCCAAGATTTGTGCTGGGAGAAACATCAGTGGCTAGAAATGCATTTTGCTAGCATAATACAGATTTATGATTCCAAAGGTCTACAAGAAATACGAGGTTATTTGGCTACCCTACGAAATACATCATTGTTCTGGGGCTTTCGCATGATCAAAATTGCCAATTTTTAAAAGATAGTGACATTAAAAAATCTGATACTGAGTTAGGGAAAAGTATATCCAGAACTGCACTTGTTTCTTCCCTGATATAGTGAGATAGTCAAGCTATCACCAAGTTTCCTCATTACCATATTATTAGGTTTGTAGGTGACTACTAAGCTAGGTGCCCTAGTGAGCCATTTGAAACCTAGCCAAATTCCCTTTTTATCATCTAATTAGCCTATTCCATTTGGTTAGACAGTGACTTTACCCATCCCAAGGTTGATAATTATGTATTACCCCTAATAAGAATAACTGAAATCATGTCATAAATAATTAGAGGGGACCCCTTCCACAGATCCAAGTTGTGCTTGGATCTATGAACAGTGATTGACTTTGTTTTATGTGGGTGGTGAGTCTATTCCAGAGCAGCAATATTCTCCTTGAGAGTTACCTGTCACTCCAAACCATTCTGTTGATGTTGCAGAAGATCCCTAGACTGAGTATTTCTGGTGCCATTTGAATTGACAATGTTCATTAAATCCATCAGTAATGGTTTGGAGAATGCCTTGTATGATATACATAGGTCATCTTCTAACAGTCTGATAGATTTCGAGTATAGTGACGGTTTTGAATCGGTCAATGTAGGATACATTGTTTAGGTCTTGTATTCTTTTAGTAAGGTATCTCTGTGGGTGTTCCAGTTGCTGCATGTGTCTGGGCAGATACATACCAAAAGGGGCATTATATTAAATGATTCACCTAATGAGGGTTGAGTAAAGTTATGCCATACACTCCAGCTCTGTTACCATGCCTAAAATTGAAAAGATTTTACAAATCACAGTGTGGCATACTAAAGAGTGCAGCAAAGCAGGGACTAGATAGTGAATAAGGAATATTAGACACAACATATTCTTTTTTCCATTCGCTGTTCCCACCTGGGATGTGTTGCACTAGTATACAACACTGCAATTTAATCAGTATTGTTGACAAAGTGCAGACCAATAGTATGTAGCATGCACACATGTGTTCTAAAGCTCTGCATATTCTTTTGTGTGTGGATCATCATTACAACAGTCAGTATTTATGAATCACACTGTTGACAGTTCAGCATACTAATCACCGCCCACCCGAGGTATTTATACAAGTGCTCACTATGTCATGAATTCAGACGCTCGTCAGCATGCTAGATAATACAAAATGATTCTGAGCAATGGCTTACAGAAGAACTTACCAATGTTTAAGGTGCATCTCAGCATCATGCCTCTAATATTAAAATACTGAGGGACATATTTAAATGTGTTTTGTATGGCACAATAAGATCCCTAGCTAAGCATAAGTTATAAAACTTGTAACATAGATTTACTATTTAAGAATGCTTATGCATGTTATCATAATTATATGTGTGTGTGTGTGTGTGTGTGTGTGTGTGTGTGTGTGTGTGTGTGTGTGTGTATGTGTGTGTGCGCGCATGTGTGTGTGTACATGCGTGTGTGTAGATAGATATATATGTGTTTCATACCTATCAAACTCTTAGAGGAAGAAATCTGGACAAAGCTATAAATAAAAGTGGGACAAAGGCCCAAAACTGGGATAATTTTGAAATATTGCTCTTAGAAAGTTGACATAATAACAGGTTTTGCATTAGCATGAATTGTTTGACGGGTATGAAGTCTACAACTCAAATGTCTGTCATTTTTTTCTAACTTCAATTGTTAATGATTTGCCACTAATTTGCCAGAAAAAAACACAATTTTATGAAAAATGGACCAAAAATGTGAGGCAAAAATCTCTATAGTTGAGAGGTATGAATTTTGTTTCCACAGATTAATAGAAAATAGATTACAGCACTCATTCAGCAATGATTCTTAAAGAAATTAAAAATTCAATTCTACTAAATGTTGTAAGGCACAGCAACACTCAATACAATGTTTAAGTTGACTATTCTGATAAATAATTGCAAAGCAACTGAGTGTGGGCATGATTGTTGGTAATGTATTAATTCAGTTGTTAGTCTTACTTTCAAATGCTACAGTCCTTTATAATACTAGGAGTATAGTTATCAAATTATCTTATTCTCTTAGCAATAGCAATTTAAAAATTTGAAATGAGCTGAATATTCTTTGCAAACTGTTATACCAGCTCTGAAACAATAAATTTACATCTTGAAACATTGTAGTTCTACTGTTCCTCATGGAATTCTGTTTGAAAGGTATAAGAAATGAAAACTTTTCACTTGAATATGAGCTCCTGAATTTTAATAATGCTTTATACAGAATCAAAAATGTAACAATGGAAAGTTGAATGGGGCAGTTCAGCTGCTCAGAGGTAGTCTATCAAGCGATGAGATCAGTAAGTGCCAGTGGTGTCAGACTGCATTACTAGAATTAATATTTGAAGTCACAAGGACGGTGCAGATACTGCTTTTGCAGGAAGGACTCAAGTGCTGTGTGTGTGTGTGTGCGTGTGTGTGTGTGTGTGTGTGTGTGTGTGTGTGTGTGTGTGTGTGTGTGTGTGTGTGTGTGTGTGTGAGTGACTATATGTGTGTGTGCTGTGGGGTCATTTACATGTAGCAGACAGCTTGCTTTGTTAGTTACCTATGATTTTTTTCCTAAATTGTGGGATAAGGTGGAATTTCAAGCAAAAATGTAGATTTAATATTGGCTTTACATGATATCTGCTCTGCAAAATTCAAAACAAGATTACATATTTCTGAATCTTTTCTTCTCAGTAGAGTATCAAACATTGTTTTTGCCTATGCTTCATTATCCTCACACCAGTGATTAAATCATTAGTAGAAAATGTTAGCAAAATGGCATCATGCTATCTGAGCTAAGCATTGAAATAAAATAAAATAAAATGCTTTTATTAGCAGATGATGACTTATTTCTGTGGTGTATTCAGAAACAGCAAGAAATACTCTTTTGAGACTTTTTTTTTCCTTTCCCACATGATCAGGTTATCATTTGGAAATTAAAAATCTTTATTGCTAACGGTTACTGTCTGGTCTTTAGATAATCTTAAATCTGAACTTTAATTAAATAGAACCAAATGGCAATGCATTCCTTACAAGTCTATTTATATATCACTTGGTAAGTAAAATGAGATTTAATTGGGCAGCCATAATGAAGTTATCTCTGGAGTAAATTAGTCATTTCACCTTTTCATGTGTTCTGATAAGATGTATATTATATAGATAATGAACATTATGCTGACCTTAATGCCAAAAATGTGCATGCTCTTCATATCATTTTTTAACTTCCTTCTTTCTTGGCTATAAAATAAATTAAAATATTTGCTTAGATTGCGCCAAAACCTTCATAAACCGAAGTAGAAATTCAGTATCCTTCCTGATCAGTTGAAAGGTGTTGTCAGTTTAATCACATGCTGTTTTCATAGAGAAGTTCATAGGTATATACTAGGTTAGCTGCCCTTGCAGACCATTTTAAGCCTAGCCAAATTTACTTCAAAGGTGAGAATCAAACACTGTACCTTATTTCAACGTGGTAAACATCTCGGTCATTAGCCTCATTGCAAAATGCGTGTTGACCAAACAAAAAGCCTGATCTATAATTGGAAGCTTCAAATGTGAAGGGTAGAGAGAGATAACACACTAGATTTAGTATTGTGAACAGCAGAGTACTTATAAGGACTGTGGCTCTGCTAAGAAATGGGAGCCAATGTAAGCCCATTAGCAAGTTGCATTGACAAATACTTTAGTGTACCAACAGTACGAATCTGCAACCTTCATTTACAGTTAAATGGAGTCTCTCTGTATTGTAAGATGAGAGTAATTATAATAATGATAGATCATATCCCTACCTGGAGAGAAGCACCTTTCTTGGTGATTCTTTGCAGGCATCAGGTATTATGATACAATACACAAAATTCTGTAGCACAACTTTAGCTGCAAAAGGATTTTATTAGTGATATTATCAGTATGGACTGGGAAAGTTAACTCACCAAGCCCATAATTCCATTTTGGTATATTTTTAGCTCGCTGCAGTACCTCCTTATGTCATCCATGCCTTTTTTGAGCTTGGCTTCTTAGTGTGACTTATTAGCTAATAATGGTTAGTATTAGACAATGCAAAGTTAATTCCAAAATGATACTATGATTCTGAATCTAAGATGTCATACAGTTCATAAATTAATCAATTAATTTGCCACTTATTATTCATATTTTTATATTTATATGCATATATTTGTAACTGAGATGCCTACCTGTTATTGCAGGGCATGGTGTGAAAGGTCATGATGGGAGACAGGATATATATGGGTTCCTATCAGCAGACCAAAGACGCATGTTTTCGAATGCATCTTGGTCGAACTGACAAAACCGAAACTGCAAAATATCGAAGCGGCATGTAAGCGAATTCTTTTCCTGGGAAAGAATTTGTTTGGCTGCTTCTGTACTTTGCTGTTTTTGCCACTGTAGTGCAGTCTCAGAGTTGGTATATTTAAGTAGGGGTGTGTGTGGGGGGCATAGCCCCCCATGTCGGGGGTGTGGGGGTGAAAATCCCCACTTAATCTCATGTTTTAATGTGCTTTCTTTTTTTTTTTTTTGGAACAGCGATTTTTTTTTTCCCTTGGAAAAAAATTGCTGTTCTGACAGTTTGGTTTTGTAAGCTTTTGCTTATATGGGATCAATTAATCACCATTCGCTTACCTAAGCATTCGGTGAGCTAATATAGACCCAATATATCACACTATATATCTGAGATATTGCTAGTTGTTTATTAGCAAGTATTAAAATAAATATTTCTATATGCACTTAATACTTCAAAAAAAACAAGTGAATTACAAATGGCTGCATGACACCAGGTGAAACCTTAAATATTCTTGAAGAAAACTATTTGTGATATTTGCACTGTAAGTGGCATACCTTTAGTTTTAGTAAATGTTGTTTCTATTGCTAATTATACAATGAAGCATATTTCTGCAAATATCTCATTAAATATGCACTGATAGAGAAATATATTGCTGCTATGTAAAAGCTTATGTTTAGTTAACAAAAGTGTTCTAACAGTATAAATCTCGGTAGTACATGTTCCAAAATATAGCAATTTGTTTGTGAAAAGTTAACAAAAATATAAATTGGGGTTTATATGCATTATAATATATTTAAGTATTTTTGAAATACTGTGAATGTGCTGTTATCACTACAAAAAATAATTCTAACTCATAACATTGTTGTTTTTTCCATTTGTATTGCTTTCTATTGTTCACAAAATGTTAAGGTGTTTATTTTATGATTTTTAAGTTATTTTTCAAGAAATGCTCTGGAATGGAAGATGAATATAGTCTGCTAGCAGTGTGACATTCTGCACCACATAGGTGTTAATGAATTAAAGAAGGAATGAGAGTGAGATGAATGTATTCATATTTATTTGCATTAGAGATTATATTTTGTGATTGCCTTTAAGTATTAGATGTGGTAATTTTACCAGTTTCTGAGCTGAGGAATATAACATAGCATTAGTTTTTGGAGGATTGATTAAGATTCTGATAGTAATATTGATAGCATACATGATCATTTTTAGTCAAGGCAGGTTACAAGTGAATTCATTAACAAAAACATAACAATGCAGTAGGCTTAAGATATAGAAGATTTGAGAATTTTGTTTTTCAAAAATGAGCCATTCCAATACTCTGTCTATACACTGAAACCAGACAATTTTGTTTTTCCCCCCAAATGAAAATTTCTGAGTTCATTAAGCAACAGACTGTTATTTTTTATGTCACATAGTCTAGTTAAGTCATGAACAGATCAGCTGTAATAAAGCCATCATTAACAGTGGCAAAAACTGCATTGTAAAACTGAGGAAAGCTATGGTTAGGAGTCAAAAGTGTGTTTCATTTCTTTCTAGACTCATTTAGGTTTACTAGACCAGACAACTTTTATCATAACATAGATTTTTGAGCTATTAGTTAAAATTCTGTAACAGAGAAAACATTGATGTCGTTTATTATTCAGAGGATTCTGTTTCCCAGTCTTCCATGTGGTTTCCCTCCCTCTTTCATCATATTTGTAGTATCTTCTGTGAGCCAGGGAGATTGTTGAGAGCTTAGGCTTTCATGTGCTAGAGGGAAGAAGGTATATTGAATTGTAGTAAGGGAAGAGATGAAGTATGATGGAACGTCATTGGGGTCAAATAGTAAAGATTGGGGGACCAGTTAATAGTACAGAGCAGTGCATCTATTTTGCCCAGTTTTTGCTTAGGAAAATGTATGCCAGCAGCTGTTTGTAGTGAGGTTTTCCTAGTTCTGTGTGGACTTGTTGCCCTCTCTCTCTCTCTCTCTCTCTCTATATATATATATATATATATATATATATATATATATATATATATATATATATATATATATATATATATATATATATATATATATATATATAATTATAGATAGATAGATAGATAAACTAAAATATGCCTTCAAGTTCAGTCCCAACCAACACACTGAAGATTAAAGACCTGTTAAGCTTCCTGTTATTGAAAGACTCCTCTAAGGCCCTAGATCTACTTACAAAGAAAGCCATGGGCCTATACCCTGCCTATAGTGTAGCTGACATTAAGGACATACAAAGGCCTATTATTAAGTCCACCAAATCGGTCTATTTTCTGAGAAAACCTCATTACTTTGGTTAAGGGATACTGAGTTGGGATAAGTAATCAACAAGAACCATCCTGAAAATGAGGCATGGCATCATCACCCCATCTCCATTCTATGGTCAGTGTAAGACTAGGTACAGAGATTTCACTTTGATTTATCTGTGCTCTAATATGATGCTAGTCCAATCTGACTTTGCTAATGCTGAAGACTGAATGTCTTAATTTTGATAATTATTTACGATTTTGAAGTTCACCTTACAAATAGCAAAAAAAATAAAAAAGCGTTATCTGCAGTAAAACAATTTTCTCATTATACACCAAGACAAACATCTGTATGATAGACTATATTTTTGTCTTTGAGAAATAGTGTAACATATTTTGAGTAAATACACATGGTCACTCTTGGATTTTCAAAACACACCTGGGGATACAATAAACTCTGTGTAAGTTTAGTGAGAAGCCTACGCTGAATTTGTGTGTTTGTGTGGTGAGCAGCAGTGCTAACTGCATATGCTTTAGGTGTGCTGTTTAAATGAAAACAAATACTGTTTCATTACTAGCAACAGTGTTACTGGCCATGAAACTATGTAAAGCAACACAGACAGCAGCAGGCATGTAGTTAACTGCAGGCAAACTAGGTCTGAGTGTCTGTGTGAAATGACACAATGATTACCAGGGTTTTTAAGAAAGCAATGTATAGAGTTCCACCACAATACATGACTATGTATACAGTGCAGAGTATCGTGGAAGCTGGTTTCAGGCATACTGAACAAAAGTTGTGTAAATAATCAGTAAGGATACATAGACTGCATTATAAATAAATAGTCAGGGGAAGTGTGTTTATTGAATAGGGATGCACAGATAAATTGTAGGACTTGACATAGAGAAAAAGGACAGGAGAAAATGTTAATGTACAGTAGATGAGTATGTAATTGAAGACATGAACAATAATCACATCAATGTGATATAGTATGAACTGCACAGAGAATGTACATGTAGAATGTACCATCTCCCAGTATGATGCCACAATCTAAACAAGAAATGATAGACATCAATAATTGACTTAGCTTCTGGTGTCAGTCCAGGGGGATCTAGTATCTCTCAGCCTGCTATGAGATGGTTGACAGGCTGTGCTGCTTTACCAGCAATGGTCTGCACCTGTGCCCTCAAGGCTGTCAGATGCTGGCAAAGGCACTCAGATCCTCCATAGTGCCTTTTTCAGGAAATGTCAAAGTAACAGAAGTTCAGAGGTATAAAACTCCACTGGAAGCAAACTCATTACATGCTGAAGAAAACATGTTGCGAGCACTGTAGGTCATGGGTGTGCAGTCACACCCCCATATAAAGTTGACTCTTAAGTGATAGTTCTATGTAAAGATATGCAAGTAACTTGCTGTCAGATTAGAGCACCTACATATATAGTTAAAGTAGTTTGCAAACACGGTAGTTCATTTTATTGCCACAGCACAGGTTTGTCTTGAATAATGTCAGAGTGCATGTTACAAAGGATGACATAATCACTGTATGCTACAACAAGATGTTTGGAAGAGTGCTGGACACAGGTGTTGACTCATGTATCATTCTAAAACTACCTATTTTCGGAGTACAGTACTTAACATAAGTGCCGGAGCACAATTCTAGCTGTTATGGTATTGGAGAATAGTTTATAGCTCAAGACATCAGCAGTCTGGTGAGAGGAAAATTTTAATAGCAGTGCCCCACATGATGGTGTAAAATGCTCTGTCTAATGTCAAGCAAGTGTACAAATACATACACACACACACACACACACACACACACACACACACACACACACACACACACACACACACACACACACACACCTGTTAACTGAAGTGAGAAAAGAACCATTACCTATCTAAGTACACTGACTACAGACCCTCACATTTAATGCAAGCATCGGAGCACAAATCTAACTTGGGGAGTGTCAGACAACACTTTATAAGTGGTAAAATCAGAATTGTCTGATGACAAGAAGATGGCAATAGTATCCCATATGCTGGGACAAAATGCTCTCTCTAATGTCATGCAAGTGTGCAAACACACACCATTTGATTGCAGGGAGATTAGAAACCCTACTGAACTAGGTATGCAGCCTAGAGAATTCAGTAATTAATGCAAGCACTACTGCACAAATCTGAATTTTATAAGGCTGCAGGACAATTTATAGTGGATGACATTAAATTTGGATTTTTGAGAGAAGATGTTGGGGTGCCTGAATGAAATGGTTATGTAGGCATGTTCAACTGTCAAAATACTGGTACTCCATGGGATTTTAGTGATGACTGATGAATACACAATTTTGCTCTTCTAACTAGACATACACACAGCCATTGACTGCAATAAGATTAGAACCCCTACGTAAGTGTACAGAATAGAAAACGCAGTACTTAAAGCAAGTGCCATAACACAAGTTTGACTTTTATAAAGCTGCAGGACAATTTATAGTGGATAACATCATCAATGGATGTTTGAGAGAAGATTTTGGGATTCCTGAATGAAATGGATAGCTAGCCATTTACAACTGTCAAGATATTAAAGATCTGCATGTTATCAGATTGATGATTGTGCAAAGTGTAGCATTTGCTGTTGTGCTTCCAATGTGCAGGTATACCTTAAACAGACAGCTTTGTAAACTATATGCAAACAGCTGTCCAGATTACTATAAATATTGGAAAATCTGAATGTGTATTGTCAGTATAAAGATGTACATGGTATATAACAGAACATTTTTTTTATTTATTTCGGTAGTGTAGTTGATTTATTTTTGAACAAGTACTGAGACACCAAGTTTCAAGTGCATGGGTGCAGATAAAAGATGGCTACAATGTAAATATGTGCTCTTTCCTTAAAAGTGCTTTCCCTTTGTTTGTGTTTTTACATGTACTTTTATGGAATGAAGTCTAAATTTACAGTAAGGATAATAAATACATACTATTGTGCACTTCCCATAGCACACTGCCTAGTAGCAGGTTTGCACGACCGATGGTAAAGTGTTTGCTCATGCAAGATACATATTTCCACTGCTTTCCCTGTTTATGTGTAGTTACGTGGTGAGCAAACACAAACCTTATTCTAAAATTATGAGAGGTATGAGTACTGATTGTATGAAATACACCTGCTGCTTTTCTGACTCTGTGGCTGCAGGTGTAAATGCATTGACACATAATTTTTTGGAGATCAGATCTTTAAGCTACATTCACTGTGTGTTGCTTTAATGCAGCATGTTTAAGTGACACTGTGCAGAAGTAACCACACTAATGAAGAGCAGTTCAGCAATGCATGGCATTGGTATATGAAGCCAATCTCTGAACAAACACAGAGGCCAAAAAGTGAAGATCTTTACTGCTTTTCTTTTACTTATGCGTGTGGTATATAATTCTGTTTTTTTTCCAGATTAAAGGTGTTAAAATGGAGTAGATAGGAAAGTGGTGAAATGGGGGCAAGCAGGAGGAGAACAAAAAGAAAGCAATCTAGGAACTTGCAAGACGGAGGAAGGAAAGAACCATAGCTATCCACTTCTTCAACAAAGTAAAATGAACTTGTATTGAATAGTGGCTGAATTTGGACTGTCATCTCAACAAAGAATGGTGACAACAACACAATCATGTTGTATAGCCAATTGGACCGAATCGACCATGTCAAGAAGACATGTGTGTGAAGTGGACAGCTATGAAAAAGTATGATATATTTATTTATTTATTTTATGGGACAGGTGCCCATTTTTTTTTATTTTTACTTCAGTAAGAGAGGAATGCTCAGTGAAGGATGAAGGTATTTCTGGGTCAGGAAAGTAGGGTAGGCGCAGGATGCAGATGCAAACAGGATAAACATGACAAGATATAGGGATGGTGAGGAAAACAACAGTTTGGGAGATACCAAGACTGCATTTAGGGAGGGGACAACAGATGTCCATGCCTATCAGACATGGGGACAGTGAGAATCTAGTCCTCTTCTGCTAAACTGTTGTCACTGTCCGCTTACTCTGCTGGCTGTTGGAGTGCTTGACATAATCTCCTATGGATGAGAAGTGAAAGCAGCAACTCCACTCAGAGTAGGCAAGCACCAATGGTGTTGAGAATGACCCTACACACCAACCCTGGTATCTTCTGGTGGGTGATAAAATCCCTGACAGTACCAGTAGTCCTGGAGGGTACTGCAGCACCAGCTGCTGAGTCACTACCTGAGGCTGCAGGCAGTGCAAGGACAGCAGAGGCAGTACTGCCAGGTTGGGTCCCAGAATTGCTGGGTGTCAGTGGAGCAGGGGAAAGGCTGAGCCATTGGGGTTAGCCTACCTCCCTGTGCTGTAAAGCATTTTGAGATTTGTCAGAGATGGATGACATGGAAACATTTTGATGAGACATAGAAGAAAAAAAAAGAAAAGAAAATAAGAATTTGGATGATAGAAAAAAAGAGATAAAAATTCACCATCACATGTGACATACCATGTATTACCACAAAAATAAAGTATTTTATTTGAACTTTTACAATTAAGTATACTTTAACAACTATGAACTATAATTAATGATTGTTCAAAGTAAACATTGCAATGTACATATACTGCAAATATAATTGGTCCAGTTATACAGATTAAATTAACAGCAGGGCATTTATGCCACTTGTGTATGAATTAATTTCTGTAATTTTTTTAAAGGATTTTACTATTTTAAATGTGTGGTATTTGAACCCAAAACATCTAACTACAGACTTAGAGTTGACTGCTACAGTTGGCTTGTGCTACAGACTGAAGCATGGATGCTTGCTTTTACAGTTAGGATATACATGCTTACTTTGCTACAGCTGTATAGAAAAGAAATGCATTTAAAAGCTGCAATAATACTTATAATATACTGCATAGCTATCCCTTCCTTTCCTTAGTCTCTCTAGATGCTCAGCATGGGCTTCTCTATTTGCCATAATCTATGCATTAGCTGTTAAATAAAGAGAAAAAAAAAAAAGAGAAGAACATTATCCATACCAGTCTTGCTTATATGCACCTTTCTATATACTATAAACTCTCTTTAGGAGTATACTTACACAAATGTGGGATGTTACCAGTCCTGAACTCATCCAGCCGCTGGTTGGGTGTATCCCACTTGCACCTTTTCATGTCATTAAAGTGATGCCTACACTATTCCCCAGTGTGTGGAATACCAGTCATACTTTAGACAGTCTTGGCCAGATTATTCCAAGCCTCAGACTTGTACTGGGAGCCAGTATAGTCCCCCTGCAAAAGCCTTCATTTGTGGTGCTTTACAAGGAGTCCAGTGAAGATTCTGGACAACTCATCACCCCAACGCTGTGCCCTAAATTGGGCACCTTCCATTCTATCACCAGGAATGCATGTTTACTGGTAGTGTGCAAACCTGATCAACAATGCCAACCATGTTTGCATGACATTAAGCGTTGAGCAACAGTGCCAAACACATAGGGAATCAGTTTTGGAAACTGGAATGCTAAAGTGACAGTTGGTATTAGTTGGTGTTTTTTTTTGCTGCTGCAACTGATAGGTAATTTACTGTACTGGGGGAATAAATTTTATGACCTGACACATTTTTTGTCTGGCTTTACACTCTGATAAAATTAGTTTTTGCAATATGGGGTTCAAACCTACGCATAAGGGACAAAGCTTTTTCTTACAGAACAGTCATTTTTCATCTTTTCCACAGAAGAATTGCTTCTTGGACATACTCATTATTTACATATAAATACACATGACAGACTGAAGGGTTAATCAATATGTGTGTGATCTGACAAGGTCATAGTTTATACATCCCGGTGAGTATGACTGTTATTGAAGTCTGAAGACCATCCAAGGCCAGAGAACACAATTATGATTAGGGAAACATATTAGTCAGTATATCCTCACTCACACAAATAATTCATATAAGTGTATTAGAATAAAGTGTAGAACCCTTAATAAAATTTGAAGTGTGTAATTATTTTTTTTTCATGTGAATGTTAATATAAAGTAAAACGGAACAACAGTAAAGCTACTTGGAACTGACTGCATCAGAACACAGGACCACCTGCATTGCACTCCTACACTTATATCTGCTGCTATAGGAATAGCTGAATAACAGTTGTGTATTTTCCTATTCATTACTAACTTCTGTCTGTTAACCACCTCACACCTCCACTTAGCGTGCTTGCACAGTGCGCAACATACCCAATAGAATGTATCTGTCTGTTTCCTTTCTTCAGGTGTTCCAGACCTGCAGGTGTTGGGGATGGTTGTTACCCAATGTGCAATGCCTTTTAGCAGGTTTGCAGAATGGAAAGCAAAACATGCAACAATGTATCCTTTTTTGAATTTGAGACTGTCTGCCTCCTATCTGCAGGTGTTCTGTCTGCTTCTTGTGTGTGCCACTAGTCCAGGTTGTTGTGATGGTAAGTGATGTGCAAATGAGCCAAGCAAAGCTAAACTTGTTTTAGCTGTGTAAGCAGAGTTTATTCAGTTTCATCCTTAAAAAGTCAATGGTGTGACTTGATCCATGATCTACAGATAGTATATGCTGTGTGGATCAATGTGTTTAGCAGGTGTGCTACACACACAGGTTTTTCACAGGGTTTGCAACTGAAATCTCAAAATGGATGCTGTTGAGTGATCACGTCATTGAAACAAAATATTGAAAATAACATCGTACAGGCAACAATAATGAAACCAGTAATGTCGACCCATCCCATTCAAAAAGTCAGCATTACCCAGTGTATCCTGCCTTCCAGTCACTTCCAAGTAATGTTTAGCAGGAGGGCAAGCCCCCCTGCACCCCCTATTTTGGGGGTAAGCTCCCCATGCCCCATGCTAACTATATATACAAACTCCAAGATCACACTATAGTGAAGAAGTGGATACATATCCAAATCCCCACTGTACTGCAATTTCCAGATAGGATGTTAACCTCACAACATCGAATGCACACTATCATATAGTAAATTGTTTCACAGGTATAGCTGATGTATTGATTATCAAAGAAGTACATTACATGGCATTTATTGTGTTTATCTATTTCTCATGTCTGTGCTAAGCTGCACACTGCACAATCACTGGCATTTAAAAAAGAGAAATCTATAAAATAAACAACACTTCTAAATATATGTTAGTACACATGACAGATTTTTCCCAACTGTGGATTTAAACTCTCATACCAATGAACCTTAACAGCAAAGTAAGGTAGCCTTATCCCTCTTTGCCACAGAAACTGCTTTGTACCAGAAAATGTAAATCATTGTGCATACAAGCAAGTAAAAAATCATCCACAGTTTTAACAAGACATATGGCACTTGTACACTTCTGAGTTGTTTGTACAAGTATTAATTTCAGATGCAGTGCAATGAGTGCTCACACAGCCATTTATAACTATTCTTTATCAAAATGCAGCTCTGTTTTATCTCTATATTGTGTTTATTCTTCTCTCATCTGAGCAGTAATTTGAGACATTCAGGTTGTAAGGCATGTTGTATCATTTTCCTTAAAATATGTGAGAATATTAAAAGGCAATAATATACAGTTTTGAACAAATGCAGAGGATATTGGATGTTACTAACAGAAACTGTGAATTGTGTGCTTCTCACTTGCTTTTAAAACCTTGAAAAAACTATTTCTACATGGCTGTTACACCCAGTGGAGGTAAGGGAGGCTGAATTACTATTGTGTTTTCCTTCCCCCTACCAGTAATAATTCACAGTTGCAATTTATTAGCAAGAAACACTGAGTGAGTACATGCACTATGTTTACGTCTGCTACATGGAGCCAATATTTTAGGATTAAGCAATTCTAATGTGTCCACACTACATTTGCATATTCACAGCATTCAGAAGCCTGAATCTACACTATAAAAAGGTAACTGTGTAACTAGGGAACTTGAAGGTGAGGAAATTTTCCATTTATCTGCACAGAAGACTACTGATCTTGATAAGTTATGATGGTTATATACGGGATATGTTCGGTGTCAGTAGGAAAAATATTTTTAAGTATATATGCCTTAGCAAATGCTACTTTTATCTGTATGCACTTCCTAAAAGTTTACTGATGTCATAGGCATTTTGTCTTGACATTTTACTTTCTCAGATGCACAGCCTTATTAACTTTCAGCACAAGTGTTACTGTTACAACTGTTTCTCTTTAAACTACTCCATTGTTATTTCAATGAAATGTAAATGCTCTATATGGTCAATGACATAGGGGTGTTAGCTTTCTAGGATTGCTCATAGAAACCTATAGGGGAGTGTTTGCCACAGTATATGTGACTGGCATGTTTTGGATTAAACCTTTGTTTGTGTGTGTCTGCGATATGCGACAACTACATAATCCTTTTTTTTATTTCAATAACCTGAACGTTTTTTTTTGTTTCTACAATAGGTAATACTGAAAAATTAATAATATATGTTATAACTAATCAGGACTTGTATTTATGTGATATTCATGTTTAGTATCCTTCTTTTGTGTTTTATGTCACCTAGGACTATGCCACCAAAAAATCCCAATCCCTTCAATACCCCCTTCAGTGACCCTGAAAATCCCATCATTGTGCAAACATTTCAGAGAAATGGTGCCTTTCTGCTTGAGAGAGGATGTGGGGATGTGTCTGGGTGAATGTAAATTTGGAACCAAATTGTGAACATACTAAATGCTGTTTGAAAATGCTGCAGGACATATGATCATGTGGGTCACAGGGCCACTGATGTGATTTCATCAGCCCAGAGAAGAACAGCTGCTGTGGCCTGTTGACAGCTGGCTACTGGGGGCAGCTGCTACAATGCCACCAGTGACACCAAATGAAGAATTTCTCTCCACAGTAAGTAATCCTGAAAGCTCACTGGAAAGTGATTGATGTTGGTGCTGCTGTTTCAGGGAGGACAAGTATGCACCAGGAGGAGCTTCCAGGCAGGCTTACCTATGTCAGTTTTTAAATGTGTCTTTTATAGTAAAATATTGAAAGCAATACTTAAGTTGGTTTAAGATTTTTTTTTTTAGGGGGAGGACGAATTATAAAATTGATGCAGTTAACACATTCTGGTTCATTACACATGAGCTTGGGGTGGACATGTCAGCCAAGTTTCAGTTAAATGTATTGTTAATGAATATATAAAGGCTAACATTTTCCCCTGTGTTATTGTTATTGTGATGATGGTGTCCTTACACTTTGCTTAACATCTTCCAGGGCCATCCTCCCTAGGAAGTATAGAGTCATCTGTACATGGTAATCCAAACATTTTTATTTGAGTGCTGATGAGCATTTCATAGAAGTATTCATTATCTGTATGTTCTATACAGTCTGTAATAGTGGCACTAGTGTTAGTTTGTTACCATATATTGAATTTTAGACAATGGGCAAACTGTGCATCAGTACCCTGATTGCAGAATGAACATTCTCCAGTGGGGTGTTGATGTACAACTAATGCCGACTGAAAAACGTGTCTGTCACTTTATGGCAGCATATCAAGCCGCTGTGGAGCTCAGACTCATAAAACGGAACAGCTGCCATTATTTTACTCTCACTAAGCAGTGATCGATCAAGCAAAACAGAAAAGTGTATGCTTGTTTCTGTCTGCATGTGTGCGTGAATGCATGCATGAAAGCAGAGAGACTATGTGTGTGGGAGAGTGAGAGTGATCTTGTGTGAGTGAATGTGTGTATGAAAGCAGAGGAGACTGTATGTGTATATGCATGCATGTGAAAGCAGAAGAGACTGTGTACGTTTTTATGAGAGAGAGAATGGGCTGTATGTAACATTGTTGTGTTTCACTTGCTTATTATTTTTTTTTATATATGTTTGATGTAAAATACTTCTTCCAACACCATTAGCATATACAACAGCAAGTTTGAAACATTAGGCGGAGGAACTATTTTACATTACAAATATATAAAAAAATAGTACTTAAAAAAATAAGCAAGTAAAACAAAATTTTACAGAGATTCCATTCTCTAAGTGCAATAATACCCCCCAGGGTATGTGTTAATATGTAATTAATGCCCTTCCAGGGGTGTAGAGGCCCTCTTCTGTAGCACTTCTGTTAATAACTCAGAACTAGTTCAAAATGCTCAGAACTAGTTCAAAATGATGTGAAGATTACTGATCCTACAGACATTGCCAACATACTGGCTGACAGGTTCAGTGCAAACTTCTCCCCCCACTCCCCCCCAAAAGGAGAGATATCTATACCAAGCGATTGCAGCCCCCCAAACATCTCCAACGCCCAAGTGAGAACTGCTCTCTCCAAAGCAAAAAACACAGCATCCATGGGACCTGATGGTGTCCCCGGCTGTGTGCTCCACGAACTCAACGAGGAATTAAACCCACAGCTAGGACAGCTGTTTAATCATAGTCTTACCTCTGGATCAGGGAGTGGCGCACTGCAACTGTGGTCCCACTTCACAAAGGCAGTGCCTCCACCGACCCTGGAAATTACCGCCCATTAGCTTGACAAGCCTTATCTGCAAAGCCATGGAGAGGATCATAATGGACCTCATAAATAAAGACATAGGGAATTTGCAGACTTTGGATCCATCCCAGTTTGGCTTTGTCAAAGGCAGATCATGCCTTCTAAACTTGGTTGACTTTCGAAGCAGTCACCAAAGCCATTGATGAGGGAAAGGCAGTCCATACAGCCTACCTCGATCTGGCGAAGGCCTTCGATACAATACCCCACTCGGGTATCATTGAAAAACTCATCAGCTTAAATGTTAACCCATACATCACAAGATGGGTTGCAAACTGGCTGAGTGACAGAACCCACAGGGTCAGAGTTGCTGGCGCCATGTCAGACTCAAAGCCTGTCACAAGTGGTGTACCACAGGGCTCAGTCCTGGGCCCACTCTTGTTTGGCATCTACTTTTCCAAGTACAAGCAAACACAGGAGGGTTATGGCTGACAAAGTTTGCAGATGACTGCAAACTCCATAATACAAAACACATCTGACACAGATATCTTTCAGAAGGGTCTCACAGAAACGGATAACTGGTGCCAGAGCCATGGCCTAAAGTTAAATGCCGAAAAATGCATAGTCATGCCCTAAGGGAAAACAAAGTTACCCCTAGCTACCAAATAGGTGGCAATCCACTGAGCACAGAAGAAGTTATCAGGGACCTGGGGACCCAGGTTGATAGTAGTCTGTCATTCGACACCCATGTAGCTAAAGTAGTTAGGAAGACCTTCTACATTGCCCACCTTATCATGAAGGGATTCTCATCTAGATCAAGGGAGGTCATAGTCTCCTATACTCATCACTCATCAGACCAATGATTGAGTACAATGCCCCATTTGGAATGTATCTGACCCGACACTTGCAGCAGCTGGAGAGGCCACAAAGTTCCTCACCAAAAGGATAAAGGGTCTCAAACATCTGTCCTATGCTGCCCGACTGAAAGAACTCCAGCTCTATTCAGTCGCTACCACTTGCTCAGAGGTGACCTTTGCCTAACATACAAGGCCATGTCAAACCCAGATTTGATGAATATGCTTCACCTCAAAAATCTAGATCCGTCAGAGCCACAAGGGCGGAGACTTAAACCTTGACACGCCTATTACTAGGACGTGCTGGACGGATAGATTCATCACCCAAAGACTCCCTATGCTGTGGAATAAAATCCCGGTATATGTGAGGCAGAGCACCTCGCTGGCCTTGTTCAAGAGAAATCTTGACCAATGGATGGGAGATCGCAGATATACCCCAGGGATTACCTCAGTGTCACTGCTCGACAGAGGCACAGCAAAATAATGGGTATAGTTCCCCATACTAAAGGGGTGGCATAAGCCACAAAACTATGGGCTAGGCTTGTAAATGCCCTCGGGCAGATAGCCTAGTATGAACCTATGAACCTATGAACCTATAATAAGTTAATACAAGACAGGCAAGCAACAGTATAAAAAATGCATGTTATAGTAAAACACTACAATGAAAACATTTAACAGATGGTACATTACCTAAGTCCAGTAATGTCCTCAGTGATAGGTGTTATAGGGTAAATAATATATTTCCCAGGTGTGAAACCCCTGAGCAGTCCATTATATCCCCAATAGCACCCGACCTGTCAAGCATTACTGCTTGCTTGGTGTAGATGAATACATTTTTATATTATATTATATTATATTATATTATATTATATTATATTATATTATATGATATTATATTATATTATATTATAGTACATTATATTATATTTAATATCACACATTGCTAATCAAAATGGACCAGTCTGTGGCAAAACCTCAGAAACTATAGGTCCAAGACATGAAAAAAGCAATATTTTAGCATAGTATGATTAATAGTGAACAAGTCAAATGAAAGCTATGTACATAATTTAGTATAAAGAAGTTAGTAAACATATATATAGTAGACACATGATTTTATGACACAGATAACTGAAATAATACATGTACAGTTTTTCCACTAAGGTAAAGAGAAAAAAAGAAAGAAAGAAAGAAAGAAAGAAAGAAAGAAAGAAAGAAAGAAAGAAAGAAAGAAAAAGTGAGAATGTAACTAGGCAAGGGGATAGCTTCAAGAATAGTTGGCAAATAGTGTACAAAGTGCTGATAGTTACACAGATGACCTGATCTTGAGTAGTTTATTGATTTTGTCAGGAGTTGGACATGGTCATGAGAGTAAAAAGTAGCAGATTTTTTGTGGTGTTTACCCACTCTGGTGGGTGGAAGGGGAAATGAGTTAGACTCATCCAACGGCTGAACATGTTTTTGGTTATGCAGCAGATAGCCAATAAAATTCAGCATAGAAGGAAGGCTACTGATAAATGATGAGCTATGACATTAGTGTCACTGCTTAGCCACAGCATACAAAAAAATCCTCTGCCATGCAGGACACGTAATGTGACACTGCCAACATGTCCATTGTCAGCCACCTCACCTTCCCAAAATATAAATGGGCATTCCCTGGCCCAGGAGGCAGTACCTGAAGAATACTGGAAACATGGAGAATAGGGAACAGACTTAGAGCAGACAAATGGAAAACTAGTTGGCATGCAATGGAGTGCAAAAAATAAAATTATAGTAAATTGCTTGCCTTTCTCTTTAATCAAAATCCAAAAGTGACACATATAAGGAAAATATATTTTATACTACTAGCATGATTTTCTTTCACTAACATTTTCGTTTAAACTGCATGTCAACTCCTCATATTATTAATCAGTGCTTTTTTATTGGTATGTACACACAGTGTTTACATGATTCAAATAAATAAGCAGGAGGAAGAGTGGTTAAATAAAAGACCATTCATTTTACCTACAGTAGCAATAATCATTTAGAGTTGAACAGATGTCAGCTTAGCCTGAATATGACATTAGTTATAGATGTCAATTTACTCACACATCAAAACAGAAACTTTTGACTAGGAGTCAGTTTGAAAACATAACTAATTCAGCTACTATTTCAAGCCTGGCATTCAAATGCTCTTTCAAATGTTCTCATTATTCACCCTTAAAAAACTCAGCAGATATAAATTGCTGTTGCTCTCAAAAATAGATTTAGCTCCACTATGCTGTTTCATTTGCAACATGCAAAAATGATAAGTCTGTAAAGGCCACCTCATACTGTTCAGAATCACATTTCCAAGAATCTGAAAAAAGAACATCAGCAGTAGATGACAATACTCTGCAACATCATTTTGTCTCTCAAAGTGTCAGTTATATTCCCTTAATGAGTTAATGAATTAAAGCCTTCTATCTTTGGAAGCTAAGCAAGGAAGAGGTAGCCTTATAATAACAGGACATGGTAAGGAATGTCAATCAAATAATACATGGAACAAGTGATTCTGGAACTTTACATGAAATAGCCAGTCCCACCAAAGCATTGACTACTTATGTGATAGAATAGTGACAAGGAGCTCTATGACACCCCAGAAGGGTACCTTCCTTGCATAATTTACATAAAACTTATCAATGCAGATTTTTTTTTGCAGTCAGAAAACAGCTATCAATCTTATAGAAAGGCTCTGTTATTAAAATTACTGCTGACTTATCAAAAAAGTAAGAATGGGAATATTTGAATAGTGTAAGACACCATGCCACTGTTTCAATGCTTTGTGAGATTTAGAAAGTTATATTCATCACTTGTATGTTTTTACTATAATACAACAGACAATCTTGATATTAAGAAAACGCAAACTGTTCTGCTATACATGCACTGATGTGCTTAAAAATGCATTAATAATTAATAAAACACAAACTGTTCTGCTATACATGCACTGATGTGCTTAATAAAAAGATGCACAACACTGAACTCTCTTGGTAAACCTCTGCTATATAAATTGTCTTCTTTCATATTTTCATAGCAGTTCTTTGACTGTGGCTAAATGGATCCATGTATGATCTGCCCAGTACCCTAGAAAACAAACAAACAGACAAATAAAACTAACTTATTATACCATGACTCATCAGTTATACTAATGGAAAAGGTCCGGTTCGGAGATGTCCATGTTAAACTCATTTGACCAAACCACGCCAACCGTGATTACCTATTGCTATACTAGATCCCATTTGCCTGATATAGTGATAGCTCGGAAGGATGTAAAAATTTCCAAGACACTAATCAAAAAGAATGCAGGTATATTTATTATTATGCTTCCTTGTTTATACTTCTTTATGTTATTTACAGTAATACTCATAACATATATCTTATCATTAATACCACTCTTCTTAATATGTAATCTACAAGAAAAATTGATTTATCTTTTAAAACTACAAATAAAGCTATTTTAAGTCAACCATTCCTAAACATTTCTTTATCTCCATCCTTTCTTCCACAGGGATCTTGTTTATCTCATTTAGCACATCTTCTTCAACTCTATTTTTATTTTGCAAATATTTTGTATATTTTTGCATCTTCTTTTAATTCCTTCTAAAGATGTGCCATATAGTATGTTTATATAATATTTTTCCACCACCGTTTTCTGTTTTTATTAATCTCATTCATTTTCACATTTCATAGCTTTATTTTCAAATTACTTTCATTCAATCTTTTCTTGTTTACTACTTCTTCTTTTCCCTCCTTCATATTTCCATTTTTCTTCATACCTGATGTATAACATCTTCCCCATTATATGCAACTCTCTCTCTCTTTCTTTCATGTTTATTGCCCAGACAAAAATCATAGTTCTGAAGTGCACTACAGGAGTTTTTAGATTCAAACCTCCTTTTTCATTGTATATTATCCCTCAATTCAATGCATCCAACCTTAAATCCCAAATTATTTAGATAGCTCAGTTGTGCAGCAGTTTGCATTGTCACCTCACAGCAAGAGGTTCTCCGGTTTGATTCTCGGCTGGGGTGCCTTCTTTGCGTTCTGGTGTGTTTTCTCCAGGTGCTCTGGTTTCCTCCTATTTACAAAGATACGTGTCTGAAGTGTCTTTCCCTGGGCCTCCGCTGAAAATTGGCTTGTTCCAAGTTGGACATTTCCAACTAACAAATGTTAAATCAATAAAATTATATTTATTTATTTTACATTTTTGACCGGGCTAGTCTAACTGGATACATATCCCTTTTCAGTTGAGGCCCGAGGAGAAAAGCTCCAAACAGTTAGAAAGACATAAATATATATATATATATATATATATATATATATATATATATATATATACATATACAACAACATACATGTAATATTGAACAGAGGATTTCAGATAATATTGGTCACTTCACTGTTAGCACATTCTTTCAGATCATTTCTATTTACAGAGCAAGTTAAAGTGTTTTAAGATAGTATCTGGTTAAAACTCTTCAAAAAATAATCATTATATCTTGATTACTTAGCTTACATTCTAATTTCTTCAGAAATAAGTAACAAGGAGTGAGGTAGAATGGAAGAAGAAAAGAGAGAGAGCATAGTAGTTACAGTAAAGGTTAGTCAGGGTTACAAGGACAGAGCCATTGTGATTTAAGATAGATTTTGAGCGTTTGTTTGAAGATAGTACGGGAGGAAAGTGATGTTAGATCACTAGGAAGAAGGTTCCAGTGTCTCCCAGCTGTATTTGAAACGAGAGAGTCACCAGCCAGGTGTTTGGATTTGCTTGTACTAACTAGTAGTTTATCAGAGGAGCGTACGGTGTTCAGGTTTTTGTAGGGAGTGACAAGGGTAGATAGTGTTGGAGTATTATCAGGCTAGTACAGGGTCTTATGGATGATTGTAAGTTGGTTAAACATAAGCTGATTCTGGAGTTCCAGCCAATCTAGTTGTTGTAGATTCTGACAGTGATGGGTTCGGAAGGGATTTCCAGTTGCAAATCTGGCAATGTTGTTGTAGGTTTTGGCAAGTTTTAGAAGATTATTCTTCAACAGGTTAGTATAGACAGGAGAAGCATAGAGAAGTGTAGATATTAGGTGGGAGTGGGCAATAGTGGATCTGTCAGGTGGAGTAAGGAAAGGGCTAATCTCTTACTTTCCTTTTCCCTGGCCCGCCTCTGGAACTCACTCCCATCTCATATCTGCAATACCAGCAGCCTTTCAATCTTTAAATCTCTCCTCCATTCACACCTATCTTCTCTCTGGGAATGCTCCTGTACCCATCCTGCATAATACCTCCAGCTACTACTCACCCCCTACTCCACAACTCTTCCCTCCTATGGGAACATTCATATTGTAGCTACCATTTATGTAAATATTCTCTGTACATATCTACTAGCTAAAATTTTACTTAACACTTTTTCCATTTGCTTGTGTACATAAACAACTAAAATTTGTCAACTTATATGTATTGTTGCTTAAGCTCTTCTGTCTTGTTTTTCATGTTGCTTTAACATTATCTTTTGCTTATATGTACTACTTCTGACACTCTAACAAAATGCTATGTAACATTTATACTACTGTATTCTGTTTTATTCTTTATTGCATATTTGACATTGTATCTGTGGAGCTTTTCTCCCCAGGACTCCATTGAAAATGGGCTCATTCAGCCCAATGGATTATCCTGGCAAACAAACTTCAAATAATAAATAAATAAATAAATCCTGTAGAGGGAACCCATTTTTTTGTTGACTGCTTTTACTGTATTGTTTATTTGTGTATCAAAGTTGAGGTGGTTGTCAATAGTAACGCCTAAGAGTTTGGTAGTTAAGTCAGGTGTTATGAGTGTGCCATTGTTAGATGTAACTGTGAAATCTTTTTGGGTGGACTTTTGGGTAGGAGTGAAAAGTAGGAGCTTTGTTTTTTTTTGGATTCAAGAGGAGGCATCGTTGCAGAAACCATTTTCTACTTTGCTAAATAATGTTTGTGTTTTTAATTGCAGTTCAGATGAGGAATTGGCTGAGCATATTATTGTCTAGTCATCTGCATATTGAATACAGGTAGCCTGAGGAATTGCTAATTGTAAATCATTGATAATAATTGAGAAAAGGAGAGGGCCTAAAATAGACCCCTGAGGTACACCTAGTGTGACAGGCAGATGAGAAAATAGGTGATTCTCCCAGAGCACTGCTTGCTGCCTATTGCTGAGGTAGGAACTGAACCATTTTATAGCCTGAGTGTCAAGAGAAAGAGATTTAAGAATATTTAAGAGCAAGTGGTGATTAACGATATCAAAAGCTTTTGAAAGATTGATAAATAGAGCAGAGGTAAGACTATTGCTATTTTTATTTTTGTTGATGGTGTTAGAGAAGGATAGGAGGGCGGTAGTAGTACTATGGAATGGCCTAAAGCCATGTTGGCACTCAGCAAGCAGGTTATTTTTAGTTAGATGGTAGAGAAGTTGATTATGTATGAATTTTTCCATAATTTTTGCTAAGGGGAAAAATAGGGCTATTGGTCGATAGAGTGTTCATTAGAGCTCCCACCTTTGTGTAGGGGGATAATGTGTGAGATTTTCCAGATTACTGGTATTGTTCCCTAACTAATGGTTCTGTTGATAAGGATGGCTATAGGATAGGCTATTGGTTTAGCTGCTTTCTGCAGGTATTCTGCAGGTAGTTGGTCAGCTGATGGAGTGCAAGGTTTTAGTTTAAGTAAGAGTTTGCAAATGTAGTGTGTTGGAATGTGTTGCATTTGTAAAGTAGGGGGACAGCTAGAATAGGTGGTAGGAAGGGTAGAGCTATCAGAATATAGTTGGTTTGCTAGAGATTGAATGGCTTCTGTAAAGAAGGTGTTAAAGGCATTTACAGCTTGCTTGGGGTTTTCCTGTGTACTATCTAATGGGGATGGTGTTCTGGTTTGACCTGGGTGAAGCAATCTATTGATGCTTTCCCAAAACTTTTGTGGATTATTCTGGTGTTTTTGTTGTATTTCTGTATAAAAATGTTTTTTATCAGAGATTAAAGCTTTTTTGTGACATTTCTGAGCTGTCTAAATGTCAGATGATCTGAGTAATTTTTGGTGGTTCTCCATGTGTTCCAGGCTTTGTTTCTGAGTAACATTTTCTGTCTGGTGCCTGTGGAGAGCCAAGAGGCTGGCTTAGACCTAATTCTTAGAGTTTGTTTTGGAGCATGTTGGTCAAGGATGGTTAAGAATTTAGTGTTAAAGTATTCAACAGTCTGTTTAAGTGGGAGGCTTTTTAAGTGGGACCAACTGCGTGCACCTAGTTCATTTTGGAATAGTTCAGGGTTGAAGTGTTTATTGAACCTTATTGTTTTATATGTGGCTTTATGGGGAAAATGGTTTTTTTGCCTGATTAAGTTAGGTTAATGAGTGGTCACTGATATTATCTGGGAGAATTCCTACCTTATAAGTAAGGTGTTGTTTATTTATAAGAATCCAGTCTAAGATATATATCATATTATCTACCTCTATGGAGGGGGCAAGCCACACTGCATCCCCCTTGTGGGGGGCTGCACCCCTACCCCCTGCAAATTATATATACCAAACCCGAGATCATATGACAGTAGTGAAAAGGGTAGATTACTTCATCCCCATTGTACTACAATCTAGACAGAAATGCTTTAATTGGGAATTTATTCTTTTCTCTGCTGTTACTTGCCCCCCCCCCACACATAAATGTAGCATTGTTTTCAGAAACTCAAACCGATGGTCTCATCCATATGGAATTTGAATTTCCGAAAACTTGATAAGATCACACACACACACACACACACACACACACACACACACACACACACACACACACACACACACAAATATGCACACACATGGTTTACCTTTATAACCGCGATTTGCAGAAGGGCGAGTGCTCATATGAGCGACTCTAATCCATGAAACTAACAATGCTGACACACCTATATGTTCGAAAAACAGCAAATCGATCAGCAGATTTGCTGTTTTTCGAACATGAAAGTCAAAGAAAAAAAGATAAGCTCCCCTGCACCCCCCCTCACACCCCCCTACTTTATTAGTCTAACTCCGAGATTGCACTACAGTGAGGAAAGGAACCATTTCTCATCTCCACTGTAGTGCAATCCGCCCGTGAATGTCGAATGTGCAATGAGCAAATCTCACTGTGCATTTGCTCATTGCACATTCGCACCTTTTTACATTCGGCGTTTGTATATCTTGCAGACTGTCTTTCGGGTATGTGCAGTTTGCCCTTCTGCAATCGCGGTTATAAAGGTAAACCCACACACACACACACATATATATATATATATATATATATATATATATATATATATATATATATATAGGTTCACTTTATAATCCTGAAATTCTGAAATATCGAATTTCAGAATCTCGAGATCATAAAGCAAAAACCTTAAAATCCCGAAACACCAGAAGCACGAATTTCAAAATCACAACTCCTACACTAACCATACACCACACACACATATACATACATACAACTTCCCTCCACACACAAACATACAAACCTACACTACACCCCCCACAACCCCCAACTTAAATATATTAATGCCACGGTCACTACAGACAAGCACATGAAAACACCACCATACAAGCTATATTGCCCTCGCACACAAACATCACAGTAACAAAACACACTGACACACATTAGATCCCCTAAGCAAAACCCTTAAACATAAATACTTAACTGAACCTCCAGCTATCCATTCACACAGCACAACACCAGAAGTGCTAATTCAACATCTCAGGACTTTGGAATTTTGAAATTCGTGCAGAGTTTTGAGCTTTTGGCTTTATAATCTCGAGATTCTGAAATTCGATATTTCAGAATTTCGGGATTATAAAGTGTACCTATATATATATATATATATATATATATATATATATATATATATATATATATATATATCTATAGATAGATATATGTATGTATACATATATCTATAGATAGATATATGTATGTATACTATATATATATATATTTTCACATATATATGCATGCATTTATGTATTTCTAAAATGTCTTTTTTCATTTTATGAGGAAACGTACTTTCCCCATAAATATGCTGCTTTTCCTAATATGCACATAATTAACATGTACTCATTTTTTGTTAGCGGCGGATTAATACTTCACCACTGTTACACAGTTTTTAAAATTATTTCTTCCAGTTTTGTCATCCAACATTCTGTCACATTTTCCTTACTCACTAAATGTCACTAAAATGCACTTATTTCCACTGAATATAATATAATATATTCCGCTTAATTTCTTATTTCACCAAAACCCTTTCATTTTTATATATTTAAATGTAACTCAGCTTTTTTAAATAATTCCTCCACTTGAATCACAGCTTTGATTTTCCATACCATATTTTGCCACAATCATTAAATCATCATTTTGCTTATTTCGCTAAAGCCAAACACATTTGAGCTATTGCATTCATTATTAGTACAAACATATACATACTTAATGGATGCAATTAACTCCTCTCCTAATTTTTATCTTTCTTTCCATCCATCCATTTACCAAAACTTTCGTCCATTAATTTTCATACAGCATTTTCATCATAACAGGAAAAAGGAAGTAGGACTATTGGGTAATGGGGAAAATACATATTAGGCATATTTTTTTTAATTTTCTGGGCATCCCATCAGAAGAAATGTTATATATTGTGAAGTAATGGTGGTGCTGGTGGTGAGGTTACATTTCATTCATCTAGGATTTTTCTTTTTGTTAACATTACATATGCATTATATGTTACAACATATTAAATATATGGACAACAAGTTGTTACGTAATTATTTTAATTAAAGTATATCATTCTTTTTGGAATAGTTGTCAAAAAGTAAAACTGCTATAGCTTCTCAGCCTTATGGTTAAGATTAAGTGTAGTATAGTACCTGCATGTTTCAGAGGGGAAGTAGAAATAAAGGAATTTCGGAAAAGGGTGCATCAGTGGAAAATAAGTTGACATGGCTTGGCATCTGGCAAAAAACAGTGATATACATGTATGTGTTTTTTTTTCTTTTTTTTTCATTATGAAGGTAGATGTGTTAATAGAAGTGCACAAGAAAGACAGTGAATTAGAAAGAGGTGAATCAGGCATGGGGGGGGGGTTACTAAAACGTTCTAACTTTTTTGTGATGGCTACCCTTACTAAAATTACTAAGCAAATAAAATATGAGATATAAAACTTTAGAAGAGAGGAGGTGTCATAGGCAAGAAAGTAATGTAGGAGAACATAATGAACATTATTTTGCTAGAGTTCAAAATTTTGACGGTATGTTATACAAGGAATTCTTTTTTGAGAAATTAATTAAAAAAGTATGAATTCTTATTATAAGATTTGGAAGACTATTGTATTTCATGAGATGCACATGTTAAGAAAATGGATAGAGTAATTTTCTCTGGTGTTTAGTTCTTATGGGTAGCAAAATAGGAAGAATATTTTATAAATAAAATATAATAAAAGAGTCTGAAATTTTGGTTATGGACAAAAGTGTGTGCATGAGTGGAGTGACATTTATTATTGTAAATTTTTTGTGTGACTTTTCAATTTTATAAACGGGTGTATCTTTCTAAAAATCCACAGAAGTTATTATTTATAATTTGCAATACAGAATTCTTATTGTGCACATTTCTTCTATTCATTTGTAAATATGTAAAATATGCTGTAAAATACGCTGTTTCCTTTGTAATTGTTGTAGAGTATTAAATAACTCCTGCTCTTTGTGGCATTATTTATATCCATCTGAGCTACCAGAAACCTGGGTAGATGAGGCCTAGGTTTAATGTTTCTTCTAAACATGGCAAACTCAGGACTGAATCACCCCCTTATGCTATACTAGAGTACAACTGTTGGAAAATGAATCCTTTACTTGCTATGTGAAAAGAACCTACCACCTTCTGCACCAAAAGGAAGTATGGTACTTGTTGAGTTAGTGAGTCTACAATAAAATAGAGCTGCTCATGGTTAGTAAATAAGCAGCATATTATACTGATGATGACTATCAAGCATATATACAGCCGATGAGACTGGAGGGGGGATGTGTATGACTGATGTGGGAGTAGCAGAGGCAATTGTACAGATGAAATAAGTAGAACTGTGAAGGTGAAATAGTTTGAGTTTAGAAATTGTAGAAGGGGTTTCAGTAT
>NC_056731.1:991207539-991315039 GCF_019279795.1 Protopterus annectens
TACTCCCTCAGCCCTCCCACCAATCTTCCTCTATCCCTCTTCCACCCACAATCCCCCTCCCAGCTTTTTTAAACACCCACTCTACCAGGGCAACTCCCACTAGCATATTTCACTCATTCTACTTCCCCTCTCACCATGGATAGTAACTCTTTCACCACCCTTCCCTTCTTATCATTACTCCTTATTATCTCTTATCTTTTAACAAGTTATGAAACTCTAGCCCTAACAGGAGCATACCTCCCCAAGGGTCATACCTCTCTACACTCACAAAACCCCTCTAATCTCATCCCTCCCTCCCACTACCCCGTTAGCATCCCTAATTCCATAAAAAAAATCCTACCCTCAGACACCCTAAAGCACCTTCAACTAAGGACACTCTCAAATTACTAATAAAGCTCCAAAAAATATTTGACTTCTTAAAGAAATCCATCACAAAAGATGGCGATATCCACCCCAACCCAGGCCCTAACTTTGACCAAGGCCCCAACACCTTGAAAGCTGCTAGTAGCTCAAAGAGCTCCCTCCTTATCCTTCACCTGAATCTAAGAAGTATCAATAATAAGGTACACAACTTACATGCCTTGCTTGCAACCCACTCCCCAGACATCATGTGTCTATCAGAAACATGGCTCAAACCTTCCACTAAGGATGAAGAAATCATCCCACCTGGGTATAACATTCTCAGGGCCGACCAAATTACTAGAAAGGGTGGGGGAACAGCTGTCATGTTTAAGAACTCCTTGAACATTATAATGCACCCGCTACAACCCCCAAAAATTCCTACCCTAGAACTGATTTCACTAAAGATATGCCTAAATAACCAAAAAAGTATTAATCTTTTAGTAATTTACTTACCCCCAGGCAAAAATGTGGAATACCTTGAACAAATGCTCAGTTGGTTAGCTGCCACCTATCCCCAAGAAACTATAATACTAGGAGACGTTAATATTGACTGGTCCCTCTACTCCAAAAACTCAAATCCTCTCCCCATTAACTTACATGGTTTCTCCCAAAACATTCTATCTCCCACTAGAATTGGAAATGCCCAACAAAAGGAGAGCACGATTGACTGGATTCTTTCTAATAAGACTCCAAACAACTATACTGCAGGGACCCTACCAAACGACCTTAGTGACCACCTAATTACCTTTCTCATAAAACACAAATGCCCGACCTCAAACCATCCCCTAACCAGACTAGTTAGGAATAGTAAGAATTTTGTCCCAGACAATTTTCTTGCTGACCTCAAAACATGTAATTGGTCCATCCTTAAAACTCTCCCCTTAGATGAGAGTGTGTCATACTTTAATGACATCTTCCTCAAGATACTTGACTCTCATGCTCCAATGAGACTTACAAGAACTAAGGAACGTATAGCACCTTGGTTAACAAAAGAAACCAAATACAAAATCAAACTCCGTGATCAGGCCTGGCATAAATGGAGATCTACCAAAACCCACCTTGACCGCATCAAGTTTCTACAGCTTAGAAACTCAACCAAATCAGCCGTTAAGACTGACAAAAAGCAATATTTCTGCCACCTCCAAGACAAACATCAACATAATCCTAAAAAATTCTGGGCTGGGTTCAATCACCTCCTTCATCCAGGAAAATCCACCACCCCCATCCCTGAAAAACTTTTGGGCAAAGATCCAGGACAAATAGCCAACACTTTCAATTTATTTTTCACTGAGACCATCCAGTCCCTCGCCAATCAGCTTACCACTTCTCCCTCGGCCACAACCTTAACTAAAGACCCAACTCAACCCTCCTTTAACCTACAACCCACATCCACCTCCTATATTAGAACCCTTCTGAAAAAACTTAAACCAACCACCTTAGCAGCTGACTTACTCCCAGCCAATTACTTGCAATTGGCATCTGACGCCATTGCCTACCCTGTTTCAATATTGATCAACCGGTCCATTTCTGAAGCATCTATTCCTTCAATCTGGAAAATCTCCTATATTATCCCTCTGCATAAAGGTGGGTCCTCTACAGACACATCTAACTACAGACCAATAGCTATACTATCTCCGCTAGCCAAGATCTTGGAACGCTGCATTCACAAACAACTCATTTCCCATCTTTCTCGTAACAACCTTCTCTCCAACACCCAGCATGGCTTTCGCCCACATCATAGTACAACCTCTGCCCTTCTCTCCTTTGTTGACTCAGTCAACCAAAACCGCAACAATAAACTTATAACCTCTGCGCTATTTCTAGATCTATCAAAAGCTTTCGACATGGTCAATCACAAGCAGTTGATTCACACGCTGGAAAACTTTCAACTTAGCAAACCAACCATAAACTGGTTTAATGACTACCTCTCTTGTAGACAACAGGCAGTCCAGTGGCAAAATACTCTATCAGACCTACTCCCAACTAACATCGGCGTTCCGCAAGGATCTATCCTTGGTCCCCTCCTCTTTTCCCTATTTATAAATGGTGTACACTCGATCATTCCCAAAGCCACCTGCATTCAATACGCAGACGATTCCACCCTAATCTGCTCGGATGTTTCCCTTCCGAAACTACAAATTGCTACCCAAAATTGCTTCTCCATAGTTGAACAGTGGTTCTCAGAACTAAAGCTTTTACTTAACCCAACCAAAACCAAATTACTTCTAATTTTCCCCACATCAATTCCCTCCCAAGGAAAACAACCACCTAGTACCAACAGCCCAACCTTCCACGTATCCTCCTACAATGGGACCATAATCGAACCTGTCTCCCACACTAAACTATTAGGGGTGACCATTGATAACAAGCTTAAATTTGATACTCATGTTAGTCTGACCATCAAGTCAGTTAACAAGAAACTTGGGTCTATGTATAGAATAAAGAACTTCCTAACCCCGCACATCAAACTAACTATTGCCAGGACCCACCTCCTCTCCACACTCCTTTATGCATCCCCAGTATTCTCCTTCCTTAACAAGAGAGAACTCAACAAACTATCCACAACCTATAAGCATATAGCCAGATTTATAACAGGTATGCCCTATCGCACCCATCACTGCCAAAATCTAAGGACATTGGAATGGCTAGAACTGCCCAACATTCTCAAACTAAACCAACTTACTGAGGTTTTTAAAACGATCAACCACCCAGAAAGAATCCCCTCACTGAACAAAATATTCACCCCCTACTCCAACCTTATATCCCTTCGGTCATCAAACAGCCTACTAGTTCAGACCATTAAATCCAATAACTCGGGAGGCGAAGCACTCTATGCTAATTCCATTGGCAAACCCTGGAATGCCCTCCCAAACAACCTAAGGCATATGACCTCTCCTCACCAATTTAAAAAACACCTCAAAGATTTCCTAAAGTCCCAATGGCTATGCTCCTGCTCTAATCCAGACTAATAGCAACCGCCCTATACCCACCATATCCTCTACCCATAATGAAGCTAGGCTTGATCACCTTTTCCAAGCCTCTAACTTTTCTAACTAACATGTTTAACCTGTTTGATTGCTTTATTCTTGTATGTAATAATAACCAATTAATCTTCTTATGTTACTGTTAAACTTCCTCTGACTATATCTTTGTATGTAATAATAATCAAGTGCCCTTCTGATGTTTCTGTTTAAATTCCTCTGTCTCATTTGGAGCTTTTCTCCCCGGGCCTCTACTGAAAATGGACATATATCCAGCTAGACTAGCCCGGTCAACAAATGTAAAATAAATAAATAAATAAACAATTAACACTGACACCTTGCTGTTATCATCCTATAACTCTTCCTCATTTACAAATACTGCAGCTGGAAGCACATCAGCATTGGTGTCATTAATTTCAACATTAATTTTGTAACATTTTCACTTGACATCAGATACACTAAATTCACTTTTCTTTAGTTTCATACTTATATGCTTCTTTTTGATACAGTGTATGTGATTCTTCCACTCCCCAAACACATATTACTATTTCACATTTTAGGAAAACACAATATCTCTGATTAACTTTTCCCTTCTTCATCATACTATCACTTACATTCTGGCATTCTAACAAATAATTTCATTGACATTGTACACCACTTAAAATTTGAATAGGTGGCTTTATGAATAGGCTGCATTATTTTAATTGTGCTACATATACAAAAAAATTCAATGCATATGATTTACAGGAATCAATGATTTTATCATTAAACATATTCAGTCAAGACTATTAGAGTACACATTTTTCTTCCTCATCAAAGAAAGTGTGGAAGCCTCCTCTGTACCAACATAATGAATAAACAAACTATGTGGTCAAAGCAGTGACTTCATTGGAAGTAGTTTTTGCTGTACTAGTCTTTAATGCATATATTTGGCTTAGCACTACACTGTTTAATGAAACTGCTCATGCCATTGATTAAGCAGCCTTGATCTATTTTCCCACCTCCTCCATTTCAATAACTTCATATTAAAAACTCATTAACTGCCAAGTACTCATTGAATAGAAACTAACAAAGCCATCAAAAACAAACTTTGATCCCGCATTCTTTAAATAAGGTGGCTAAATATAAATCATATTGCAAAAATGTAAGCATTGCTACATTCGATTACAGAGGTTAGTGACAACAATAATGCTGAAATAAAGTGAAGTAAACATCACAATTTTTTAGTCTATACACACCACCTCCTTGAGTATTTCCAAAATATAAGGGTTAACAAAGCTGGTGCATGCAAACCTTGAGTGAAATTGCTGAAAAAAATCATTGTAATCCTTGAGACAATCGTAACAAGTACACAAACAAGAGCAAATGCTAACTTTTGTCATTGTCCTGCAGTATCTGCCATTTTTATTTGTTTATTTTTTGTAGCTACCAATGCAGGCTTCAGAGTCACCTATTTTAACTGAACTGTTCACTGTTTGTTGGAAGTTTCCCCTTCCCACAAGATGCAGAAGTAAAGATAATGACAAAAAGACAAAGAGTTTTAAAACACCTCTAGGAATAGTATTTTTTGTTAAGAGCAAAAAAGTAGAAGGGGAGCAAAATCAAAAAGCTAACCTGGTCTTAAAACTGTTAAGTCAAATTTTGACTTGATTAATTTCAAATGTGAATTGTTCTGTTATAAACTGTAATATGTATCATCTACTACTATATTCTGTAATTTGTTTTGTAAAAAACTATAGCATAGTAACTTGAGTGTCAGTTATTTAGAATCGTGTAAATGAAAGGGTCATTAAAAAGAGAAGATGGCTAACAAGCTTGGTATTTTTAAAAATGTAAACTTATAATCAGTAAAAGAAAAGCAATCAACTGCACGGCAGATAAGCAAGGTCAAAATATTAGGGAAAAAGAAAGCAACAAACAAAGAAGAAAACTTATCTCTAGTGACATGACAAAAATTACAAATATAATAATTATAACAGGTTAAACAGCACACAAGGTACACAGATTGACAGAAAAAAATCATTCATTCAAATTAAAGATGAATGTGGAAAATGGAAGAAAAGGTAATGATAAACAGAGAATGCATAAACAACTTAAAATAGAAGCTATTTGTTCAGTTGTTTTGGTTGTATACTGTCGTTAGTGAAAATCACAATGAAAATAAAGAATTGTGCAAAAGAGAAACAACTGAGTAAAATGCAAGACTGACATGATCAAGCTGCATAACAGATAGCAGGACATTCTTTTAAGAAAGGAAGAACAGCTTGTTATTGGACAGCAGCTGGGTTAGAACTTCAGTCAAATGTCACATTGAAATAATCTGTTCTAAGAACTCAAACTAATATTAAAATACAAAAGAGTGAGGAGATATAAAAAGGCACATGGCAGGTTGGTAGAACTGGAGGTAAGAAAGCATGTTCTTGATGGGGACGCTATTCTTTCTGAAAGGTATCTGGGAAGTTTGGCAGATGTAAATATGGCTCATAAAGTTATATTAAAGCAACATGCAATACATTGCAGAGATATAGAAAACATGAAGTAGTAGTAATAATACTAGAAACAGGTAATGAAAGTAAGCAAGACTTGGTAGAAGTTGGGACTAAAGAAGGGGAAATTAGAAAGAATAATATTTAAAGGAAGAGAAATAAGTTGAATAAAGTAAGCCAAGTCAGCAAATGCAATACCAAATCAGAGTCAAATGAGCTTAGGAGTAAAGGAAGAAAGAATAAGCAATAAAGGAAAGTGAATGAGAAAAGTAGTGGGATACTTTTTGGGAGTATTTTTGTATGTGTATATATATATATATATATATATATATATATATATATATATATATACATATACAAACCTAAAGAAAATGGACTGCAAGATGATGAAGAAACTTGGGCCAGAATTCAACAAAATAAAGGAAATAAGTAGAACAGATGAAGTAAAGGTGAGGGAGGGGAAGCAGCTGAGCTGGAAGAGAAATGAAAATTTAAGTGCAATAGGTTAGATGATAGAAATAATCGAAGAACAGAATATTGGGCAAGAGTAAAATCTATTTACTCAGACTGATATGTTTCATGAGAAATAGAAAGAATGTCCGATATATTTTTCTACTGAGCATTTGTTGAGCTATTTCATGGGTAATCTGACAGATATGAATGTAGAGAGTGTACAAAAGTGAGTGCAGACAGGCTACAACATTTTACATTTTATTCATTAAATTAAAATACATAAAAGAAAATAAAATCTCTTACAAACATTATGACTGGAAGGACAGATTTGTGAATGGAGAGGATTTTAAAGAATAAAATACTACAATCAAAGACAGTATAGGAAATAGGGGGATAATATCAAAAACAAAGGAAAGTTACAATTGAAGTAATGCTGTAGAAGATACTCAAGTAATAATAACAACTAACTTAAGAACATTTGATGATACAGGAATACATATGTACAGTGGCCAATAGAGAAAGAGAGTCATAAGGATTGACAACTAGAGGAATACATTACAGAAAAAAGGGAAAGTTGCTGCAATCATGTTGTAAAATACATTTAATGGGTAAACTGAATGACTTAACATCAAACTGTAAGGAAGTAAATAAGGCAGGTCAAGAATTAATGACAATATCAGAAGTAAATGACCTGGTGATTTATATGAAAAGTAGATGCAACAAAACTGGAATATTTGCTTATTATGCAAAAATGGGGGTTCAATGATTGATTACTGTGTAGCAGCAATGATTGTGAAAAGCATTTTTGACCTCACTACTCAGACAATAACAGAAATGGCAGTTTCAAAGACTGTGCTCTTAACTGAAGAAATTAACAAATAAAACAGAATGAAGCATATATTTATTTATTTATTTTACATTTATTTACTAGGAAAGTCTGACTGGACACAAGTCCTTTTTCAGTTTAATTGAGTTCAAGAACAGGAGTACGATAGTACCCAATGAGCAGTATATGCTTACCTATACAGAGGTTAAAGTAATGACAAAAAATTTAAAAAAATTAAGAAAGAGTTAGATACAAATACTAGGATAATAAAGGCTATAACAAGTTGATACTGCAATAAAACAGGTCAATTATGAAAGAAAAGATAAAGTGCACAGCTGGATAAAAACATTTTCATGACATCAAGTTAAAACAATCAGAATGAATAAGAGTAAATATGTCAAAACAAAAGGGCAGAACAAAAGGGCTGGTCTGGTGCAGAGAATTTATAAGCTAATATGGACATGTAATCATTTTAATGCATTTTCTAGAACATCAGGAGTATAAAACAGTAAAGGAGAAAAAAATATTTCATAAAAATAAAAAAAAAAATTGAAAATAAGTTTAAAGACATGCAGGTAGATCCGTGCATGAATGTGTGCCTTCTTTGAAAGCTGAACATCGGGCTGGCAACTTGGCACTGTAAAAATCCAATCATTAGCGGACCGGAGTTCTGCTGTAGCTACCCCTAACCGGGAAAAGCCGAAAGACTTTTTTTTAGCAAGATGTGCTGTACATAGTATATTTTAATGAGAAAAATGGAAAATAATATACATGAAAGAGATTAGTATTTGAAAACAGATGTGTCTCATGAAGTATAAGAATAAAGAGACTTACTAAAATAAAGTTAATTATCGGAAAAGAAAGAGAAAAGTCATAATAGATAAATTTGCCAAACATAATTAAGTAGAAGTTATATGGAAGCTAAAAACAATAAATCCCCTGGGCAGATGCAATCTTACATGAGGTAAAGTTGCCAAAAAAGTAGGAGGAGCAGTTTGAGCCTAGAGTTTAAGATCTATATCAGGATACTGAGATTTCCATATTTATGGAAAAAAGAAATAATCATAGACCAGTAATTACTGTATGTACCTCACTGAAAACATTCATGCAATTAATTACTACTTCACAACTTTGTGTAATTACAACTTTATTATACCCTAAAACAATTTATCACAAACTTTTATACTTGTAAAACATTTCTCATCCTTGTGGGCATCACTTTTCTACTTCAATTTTTTTAATCATCTTAGATCATTCAATGAAATCTAAGATACCAGACTACATACAATTCTCTAAATGCTCACTTTAGTTCAAGACTTCAAGTAACAACAACAAGAACACAACTTCCTAGTACAACCAGACAACTTCACTTATGCTATAATTTCAAACAGAGCTAAAAATGCTTTATCTTATACTAGTACTAAACATGTGGTGCTTTTTTAGTCAACATTGCAGTTGGTCTCTCAATGGAGTCAGCATAATGGTTAAGATGTTTACCTAACAGACATAACCTACAGAACCTGATTCTCACCTTTGAAGGAAAATTGGCTAGGTTGAAAATGGCCTGTAAGGGCAGTTAGCCTAGTACTTACCTATGAATGTCTATACCCAAAGCTATTTATATATTATAATCTACTTTATTTGTGCAATTGTCTGAATACTTATATGCCATGCTACACCTCACTTTAATTTTAACTTTCCTATTCTGTATCTTCTCTGTCTCATCATTTTTCTTACTTTCTTTTTTAAATGTCCATTTGTTTACTGGAACGTCTGGCTGGACAAATGAGCCCCTTTTCAGTAAAGTCACAAGAAAAAAAAGGTCTTTTAGAATAATAACAGTAGCACAGACACTATGTGCAGATGATGCATGTAACATTTAGCAGCATTAATTACAAAACTCTATATATTTGCAGTAGTACCTATGCAACATACAGAATACTCAGGAAACATTAGCAGCCCAACAGGCAAAGTGAAGCTGCATAAAGCAAATAATTATGAAACAAACAAGTACATGTTTCAGTGTATAATCAGCACTGGGTCCCACTAAGTAGTACGACATTAGATCACATATATGCATTTTGTCATAAGAAGACTCGACAACAGAAAAAATAAGATAGAAGAAAAAGTCACTGACATGTATGTGTACACAGTAGTAGAGGTGGTTTAGGAATAGTTCAGCCTGTGAAATAGCAGAAGCATAGTCAGGAGTTAAGCAGGAACAGTCTTATTTTGCTTTTGAAAATATGTGCATTGTTGTGGAGTCTTACTGGAGAGAAAATTGAGTTCCAGGATTTTGAGATACAAATGGAGTAATGAGCTCTTCCTGATTTTTTTTTTGTGACCTTTTCAAACTGAGAGGAAAAGCTTGTCAGTAAAACAGGGGGCTCCATTGGTTGAGCAGAGATGTATATAACACTTTAGTGAGATTAACATGTGTGTAAATTGAAGGTGAGGTAGTCTGATCCACTTCAAGTGCCTGAGGGCAGTACAGTCATGTGTGTAGTATGGCTCAGTGGAAGCATTGCTCCAGATTAGTTGTCAGGGTGGACTGGAGGTTGATGAAAATAGGAAAGACATACACAGAAGTCAGGCTATCAAGTAGGAGGGAGTTAATGTTACCCAGCACCTACCAGTAAGATATTGTTTGGCTTTATATAACACATTTCCAAACTGCCAATGTGTTTTTTTTTTTTTGCTTGTTGAATGTGGGGGTTAAATGTCAAGGTGTCATCTATTATAACCCCTAGTATTTTAGTATTGCAGACTACCTTAATATTCGACTTTATCTGAAAGTTAGCATTGCACCTGGTATGAGACTTAGGAGTGAGAAGGAGACATGTTATCATTTTTGGGCTTAGTTTCAGGCCTGATTTTGTAGCCAGCTTTCTATTAATGGCAATAAATGTTCAGTGAGCTGTTATAGAAGAACAGGACCTTGGGCAGAGCAGATAAGGGTGGTATCATCAGCATACTGCACTACATTGACATGTTTTGAAACAGTGAGAAAATTGTTAATACACATTAAACAGAAGTGGTCCTGGTATAGAGCTTTGAGGAACACCGGTAGACTAGTAAAAAAAAAAAAAAAAAAAAAAAAGGGCTAGAGATGCTACATTGCCATTTAAGAGCTTAAGATCTGTTGAAGAGGTAGCTGAAGAACCAGCAGAGATTGGAACAGGACAGATCAAGGGTAACTAGATGATGAAGACGTTCATTATGACAGACAATGTCAAAGATTTTAGATAGGTCCAAGAAGAAATCAGATACAATATTACCTGCATTGTGGCAATAATTAGTGCTGTTAGAGATGTTTATCAGTGCAGCACTGGTTTGGTCTAATGCCATGTGGAGTGGAGAAGAGGAACTTATTGGTAAGAATGTGGCTGTGGAACTTGGAATAGATGCCTTTTTCAAAGATTTTTTTAGGAGGAAATATTGCAATTGCTGTTTAGTTGGAAAGATCAGTGTTGTGTTCCCTCATTAGTGCAGGGGTACGAAAATTATTTCTTCCACGGGGAAGGGGCATAAGACTGTTGGATAGATGTGATAGTAAGTATTGAGATAGGTAGATAATGCAATCTGCTGTGATTTTCAGGTTTTCAGAGGGTAGGTTATCTGCAGGTAGAGTGGTAGATTTTAGTTTTAGGAGGTGTTATTTAATGAAAGAGTTTGGGAGAGTATTAAAATGGAGACAGTGTTATGGTTGCTAATGACTTGGAAGCTAAGCTGCAGTGAATGGTTAGTGTCTAAATTAAGTAATGATTTTATGGTGCCAATGAAGTAGGAGCTAAATAATAAAGTGATGTTGTCTGCATGCACTTTTGGTCATGGACTGGGCTGCTCTGCTCTACCTCAGGATAAACATTTCTTGATGGAGCTCCAGAAAGTAACAGGAGGTTTGGGTGATTGTTTTGTAAGTTAAAATAATGATTTGTTGTAACTATTATTTTGGTCTGATTGCGGAGATGCCTTGAGTTTTGGAGATTTTCCTGTATTTTGTTAATTAGACATGCTTTCCATGCCTTATCCCTGTTTTGCATTAATGTTTTCATTGTTGCAGAATCTTATCAAATTTTTAATCTTGAATTCCTAGTATTGCATATCGCCTTACTTTTGCTCTGTTCATGTTTTGTTCAATTCAGTCTTTTGTTTTCTTTACTTATCTTTCTTTTCATTCTGTCCAGTCTTGTTCCCATACAAAAAAAATCTTCTAATTCCTTACACTGTTTTTGTAGCATTCCCTTTGTACCATCAACTGTTATTCTTAATTTTCATCTTCTCTTTAATCCTAATGTGGCACGACTTCCCTTCTTCCTGTACCTTATACCCTTACCATTGTCATCTTAAATGTCTTCTGTTCCTCCCACTTCCCTCACAGACAGACCCTCCCTTATTTGTCTGCACTTTTTTCACCTCTTTTTCTGCTCCTTTCTTTTCCATTTCCTTACTATTTCCATTTCCCTCCCTGTCATTGCAATTACCTAACCATAGCTATGCTAAATTTTTCTCCTGCTAAACATTATATTCCTATTTCTGGTTCATGTATGTATTATGTATGAGTAGATATAAAATGGTTCTTAATGATGTCAAATGAAAATTTTACTTTACTATTTTTGTGTTGTTACTATAATTTGCATTTATTTATTTATTTTTTAATTGTGTCAGAGTAGTGACTGTCTTGTCTGTCTGAGTTGGAAAATACACAGAAAGGTTCTAAGTGTAGTCATTTAATTGGCCAGTGGGGTCATTAATCAGTTATCCTTATTTTCACTACCTGCATAAATTTAGCACATTTGCGAGGAGTTCCTCATCTTGCAGTGGACGCTAGCAGTACCCTATATAGATGCAAACATCTAAAAAAAGCCAATTTTCCATATAAAACTACCCATAAAACTGTACCATGCAACCCAGTAAGTGTAGAGCAGCTACCCTGCACACTGATAATCTTAGAGCAGCTAGTTTGCATTTGAGCAGCACTGCCTTTAAAAGTTAGCATCATACAGTCCAGTCTAGTTACTAATCCCTTAGTAGCCATAACCACTTACTCCACACCCTTGTAGATCACAAGGTATAAGACCTGACAACATGGATGAGCAATTTCCCAATTTCTCCATAGCCAGTTTCTTGGATGTGAGCTGATTGTTTCATGTTCACGGACAACTTCTAATTCATTAAAGAAACAGATACAGTATGCAGCAGATGTACATATACCATGCCACTGGAAGCAAAATGCTCATGTACAGGCACAAATAATCAGGTTGTCAAAATGATACCCAGCATACCCACCACACATAATATGCACCACACACACACAGACCAAAATATGCTAAGGCACTTAAATGCAATCTTCCTAATTTTTACATTTGCAAAGTTTATCCTTAGCAAACCAATAAGCACTTAACAAAAGTGATACCAAACAACTCACATACAGCCACATTCTGTGCAGCTCCAAATATAAACCCCATATGGCAAGCAAACACACTACCCAAAACTTTAGACATTGGTGATTCCATCGTATGACACACTGAATCCCCACTCACTAGGCTGGACAAAGATAATATAACAGTTAGTTACATATCCGGTGACAGTAACCACAAAGTTATGCTCACACTCAAGTCAGTACAGCACAGGTATCAGTATGATTCTATCATAGTTCATGTTGATGTAAATGGACTGTGATGTACCTCCCTAGACTATATGAAGAGGGACATTATATTTTTCTCATACTATGTACCTCATGCTGGCATGTGCCTAACATCGAGCAACAGTCTACTTTAACTAAGGATGATGCCACAATATGGGCAAAAGATGACTGACTTTAAAATCAATTTTTTGTGGCATATGGGTAAGCTTGAGAACTTCTACCACTTACAGTGGGGTAGGGGATACTGCTAGACTATACCTCATGGCATGAAGTAGCCAGTCAGGAACAGTTCTGACATGCAATGCCTAAGACGTTTGATGACCTTGAATGCTCCACTCCTCTTTCCTCATTACGGGGGCATGCTTCATGCAGAGCTATTACTATTCAGCTAGAAGATGCCTGGGGTAGCTGCATGACATTTTATGATCAGAGAGAAAAGCAGCCAAGATGGAAGGAAGGCATATGAATCAGCAGTACCTAGCTAAAAACATCAATGGAAATAAAATGACAATTAGACCAAACAGATGCTGAAAATGAAGGTATTGATTATTTGGAAAATGTTATGTATTTATTTACAAAAGAAGATATATGTATATAATATTTGTTAAGCCATGTACTATCATACATCATAGCAGTGGTGGATTATAACTAAGGAGATTCAGGTGACTGCCTGAAGCTCATGGCTCATGGGGGCACACAACCATGCACTGACTACATTTGGACCATTCAAGATAGGATCTATCTGAAATGAAATAAGATTTTGTTTATTTTAATAATAATTTAGGTCTGCAGCACTGTTGGTCACATCTTACATAACATGGGGACGTGCATGCGCACACACACACACACACACACACACACACACACACACACACACTGGGTCTTGCCTTTGTACTTGGTCACAGCAGTAGAGAGAACCCAAACATGCACACATGCCCACACATGCTCACACACACATATTCACTCAACATGACACATTCCCATATACCTACATAACCCCTTTACTACAACAATCCAGGTAGACACAAGCCTACACATTCACAGTCATGTGACTGTATTCCTACCCCTGCATACAAGCAGACAAACTTTCTCACAACAGATAACCTCACATACACCTCACTCCTACATCTCTTCAGAGCTTACCTACAATGTGGCTTTAACCATTGACTTCAATCAGTGACCAGATCTTTTAGCAGAGGTAAATTTCTAGTCTAACCATGGTAATTTAGATAGGCAAGCAATTCAAAAAATTGTTTGGATTCAAGAATTCATTGCTGGAAGTATTTCAGGGTTAGAACATGGGGCTCTGCGGTAATTTATTTATTCATTTATTTTACATTTGTTGACCGGGATAGTCCGACTGGATGCGTGTCCATTTTCAGTGGAGGCCTGGGAAGAAAAGCTCCAAGGGTAAGCAGATACAGCATTACATAATACCAGCATTACATATTACAGACTATTTACAGAGATTACATAAGTTAAGCAAGTTAAACAAGTTTCACAGGTTAGAGTTAATCCCAAGCGTAAATCAGGATTAAATTAAATTACACAGTAAGCTGGTTAACAGATTTTTACACATTCTAGAGTGAGTTAGCCAGGCTTGATAAATTGACATAGCCAGTTAAGTGACAAAAGTTGTTTGAGTCTAGTTTTAAATTGACCTAAGGTGGAAAGTAAGGTAATATCAGCTGGAAGAGAGTTCCAGGATCTGCGTACAGAGTTTGCAAAGAGAGAGTCACCGGCTGTGTTATTAATTTTGCTAGTCTGAATTAGTAGTTTGTTAGAGGATCGAAGTGGTCTAGGATTGTTATAGTGGGTGATAATATTTTTAATTGCAGGAGTATTGTCTGGATTATAGAGGATTTTATAGACCATAATCAGTTGGTTATACTGGATTAGGCTGGGTAGTTCAAACCACCCAAGCTGATTTAGATTGATGCAATGATGTGTCCTAAAAGGCAGCCCAGTGGCAAACCTGGCAATGTGGTTGTAGCAAATGGAGTGTTTGTTAAGGACAGTCTTGTTTAAATTCGAGAGTATAGGGGATGCATACAGAAGGGTTGAAAGGTGAGAGCGAGCTATGGCAATTTTAGCTGGAGGGGTTAGGAAGGCTTTTATTCTGTAAAGTGACCCTAGTTTTTTATTGATGGTTTTGATAGTTTGGTTAACATGTAGGTCGAATTTTAGATTATCATCTATGATGACACCTAATAGTTTTGTAGAGGGGTCAGGGTTATTTATTGTGCCATCATTTGAATTTATGGTAAAGGTGAAAGCTGTAGACCTACATGTTGGTGATAATAACAGCATTTTAGTTTTTTTTGGGATTTAGGATCAGACAACATTCAGAAAGCCAGTTTTCTATTGTATTAAAGGTGGTCTGGGTAGCTGACCATAACTCTATTGGAGATGTGGCTGAGCAAATCAGAGTAGAGTCATCAGCATATTGGATACATCTGACTTTTGGCATGACAGTATAAAGGTCGTTAATGAAGACGGAGAACAGCAAGGGCCCTAGTATAGAGCCTTGTGGTACTCCAAGGGTGTTAGGTATAAGGTTAGAAAGTTTGTTTTGCCAGAGGACAGCCTGCTGTCAACCATTCAGGTAGGATTGAAACCATTGAAGGGCTCTAGTATCTAGACAGAATGTTTGCAGGGTGTGAATTAAAAGTTGGTGATCAACCATATCGAATGCCTTGGAAAGATCCAAGAAGAGGGCTGAGGATATATAATTATTGTTGCGATTATGGTTTATGGTGTTGGTAAAGGCTAGGAGGGCTGAAGTAGTGCTGTGATGAGGATGGAAGCCATGCTGAGTGTCTACCATAAGGTGATTCTTGATTAGGTGGTGCATGAGTTGTCTATGAATACATTTTTCCATAATCTTTGCAAGTGGAGAGAGTATAGCTATTGGCCTATAATTGGAGAAATCAGTAGAGCTGCCTCCTTTGTGAAGTGGGATTACATAGGATATTTTCCAGATGGTGGGAATTTTAGCTTCTACTATGGTTGGATTGATTAGTATTGAGATGGGGTAAGCAATAGCATCAGCTGATTTTTGTAGGTACTCAGCAGGGAGTTGATCAGCAGAAAGTGTAGTGAGTTTTAATTTTTTGATCAAGGTACAGATAAGTGAAGTGGCGACTGGTTGGAAGATGAATGCGAGTAGGTTTCTAGGGGTGCTACTTTCAGGACCAGGGGAGCTAGGAGGTAGTTGGCTAGCTAGGGCTTAAATTGTCTCAGTAAAGAATGGGTTAAAACTGTTAGAAACATCTTTAGGGGTTTTATCAATAGTAGCAGCAGGAATTGGGGTTGAAGTTTGTCCATGATGTAGTAGATTATTTAAACCTGCCCAAAACTTCTGAGGGTTATTTTGATTTACTGTCTGTAAATTACAGTAGTATTGTTTTTTGTCTTGTAAAATGGATTTTTTAGTTTCGTTCCTGGATTGCCTGTATTTAATGTGATCTTGGGGGTCTTTAGAAGAATGCCAGAAAGCCCATGTTTTGTTTCTAAGGGTAATTTTGAGTTTAGACTCTTTAGAAAGCCATGGCACAGTTTTTCCCTTTGTTCTCCTTGAACGAACAGGTGCATGCAAATCAAGGATCTCAAGGAATTTGTTGTTAAAGTATGCTATTGCTTCCTCTAAAGGGAGGTGTTTTAGAATAGACCAATTACATGAATTTAGTTCTTGTTGGAATTTGGCAGGGTCAACATTTTTATTGTTTCTACCCTTTCTGAGTAAGGGTTGTTGGGAATTAATGGCTTTGTGCTTAATTACATATGTGAGAAGGTGATCGCTTAGGCCATCAGGGAGGGTACCAGAGGTGTACAGTTGGGGTTGAATATTTATGAGTACCCAGTCAAGTATGCTTTCTTTTTGGTTGGGTTTACCTATCCTGGTAGGGGTGGATATGATTTGTGTAAATGCATGCAGGTTAATATGGGTGGTTGGGGATTCAGAGGAACAGGTACCCCAGTCTATGTTAAAGTCTCCAAGTAGTAGGGTTTCTTGGAGGTAGTGACATGATAGCCAGTGAAGGATATCTTCAGGTGTAGATATATTGTTACCTGGGGGAATGTACATACAGATGATATTAATGCATTTATTTTTATTAAGTTGCAATTTGGTGGCAAGCATCTCTGAGTTATTAATCTGAGGTGGTTGTATTACATCTATGGTGACATTCAACTCAGATTTATAGAGTACAGCTACCCCCACCCCCCTTCCTCGAAGCACAATCCAGCCTGTGTATGTTGTACCCAGGTGGTAACACTTCATTGTTTGTAGTGTTAGGTTTTAACCAGGTTTCAGATAAACAGAGAATCTCAGGGGAGTGGACATCCAGAAGTGCATGTAATTCATGTACCTTGTTATTAATGCTTCTAATATTGAGATGACAGGCTAGGAGAGAGTTAGTTGGCCTATTAATTGTAGGTTTGTAGCTTAGATAGCAAGTAGAGGGGGTATGTGTATCTGAAGTGAATTGGCCAGGGTTGGGGTGAATATCACCACCAAGTATAAGGTTAAGTCTATACTTGGTGATGAACTACAGGAATTTGTTTATTAGTTTGTGGTAGTGTTTAGATCTAGAGCTAATGTGCCTGGGGTTGAGATGTTGATAGACTGAACAAGATGTTGTATAGGACCTGGTACTGTAAGTATGGTTGAAGGTGGGAGGATTTACAGCTGGGGTGATAGCATGGCCTTTCGGGGCCTGAAATCCCATGAGAAACTGTTTTTCATACAAGGTAAGGAGGTATGGTGTGAACAAGAGGGGTAGTAAAGAGGAGTATATCATTATTTGTGATTCAGCTAGTGAGTTAACGAACTGTTTTACCTGGTGATGCAACACAAGAAGATAGAGTGGTGATGTAAAGGTACTGGAAGGGGCATGGGAGAATGCCAGATGAAAACTAATAGGTGCTATTAAAATGAAGGTAGAAGAATGGGGGTGGGAGGAATTATCCAAGATGAAAGCAGATAGGATCTAGAAAGTGGGGGAGTGGCTATAGTACTATAAATTTAGAGGTACTAGGGGCAGGAGGGAATTGAGGGCAGGGAGGGGAGCGAAGAGAGACCGAGCATAGCGAAGGTGAACGTAGCGGGGCTATTGCAGTTTACAAGGTTTCCTAAGGTGTCCTAAAGCTATAAGGTATGTATTACAATTCTTAATGTAAGAGTCAGTTTACTTAAGTTACAGAGGAAGGATGCAAACACTCAAGTAGAAAAAAGAACCCTATGACTGACCAAAATGGTGACCTGCTTAATTACATAGCACTGTAAGTGAAAGCTTAACAAATGCTTTTTGTGTGCAACCTACTCTGCTTAAATGCTGAGAGAAATTGATTTTGTTATGGTGACCAATTGCAGTCCTGTAGACTCTGTTTTGTAGGGAACTGTAGAGTTCAATCTGCTTAAATGCTGAGAGAAACTGATTTTGTTATGGTGACCAGTTGCAGTCCTGTAGATTCCGTTTTGTGGGGAACTGCAGAGTTCAATCTGTTAAATGCTGAGAGAAACTGATTTTGTTATGGTGATCAATTGCAGTCCTGTAGACTCCATTTTGTAGGGAACTGTAGAGTTCAAACTGAGTCACACCAGGTCAGCCAAGGGGGGGAAGAGAGAGGGAAATTCTAAGCACCTAGATTTGAAAATGTTTCCAATCATGAAAAACACTGTGGTAGGGCCGTCTCTGAATCAGAAAGGTTTACCGTTTGGGTTGGCCACTTGTGGCAAGGCTTACTTCTTGTGTTCAGACTTCACTTGCTAATCCATTAGCCTGGCAGTATTCATAGCAGTATTTTGTATTTGCTATAGTCAGCATGCTGTAGCTTACAATGTCTACAGGTCATTATCTTTGGAAGCAGGACAATAATATTTCATTTTATTTGTGATAAAGATGCATTTTGTACTTTGAGCAGTGCATTGCTGGGCACTATATGATCAAGTGATGTTATCTACATGTCAGCACAGTTATCACTGTATAAAACAGCTGACTGTAGAGTTAATGGATGCCACTGCATATGATGCCTAGAGCTCCATCTCAAATGCGAGAGTGTGGTGTTTTATCCTGATGCTTAGCACAATTCCACAACACAGTAAATGTGATATATTTAGTTGCTTATTTATTTGTTTGCTTACTAGGCTAGAGGGCTTATCCAGAGACCTTTTTGGCCATAACCTGGCACAAGGCAGGTGTCATATAACATGAACATTTTTTCTTCATGATTTTGCCCCTGCACCTGCACATGATCAAGCTGCTCCAAGTGGATTTGCGCCCATTTGCTTTCTTGTACTAGGTAACCCTATCATGGTGGTGAAATCTGTCATACAGGCAGCTATGAGGGTATTCCATGCTCTAACCCCACTTCCCATAATCATTCTTCCAATGTTAAAGATGTTTCACCTCCTTTCCTAGCCATAGTTACTAAGGCTTAACCCCAGAAAGGAGCAATATAGCATACACACTGTGCATGACCCCAGTCCAGGAGTTATATAGCATCCACATACTCTTCATGAAATCATATTATCAAGGACATGGAGTTAAAGACATTGCTATTAAACCCTAACTTAATCACTAGATGGCTAATAGAAGGACCATCTCACTTTTCCTACTATGTGCTTGACCTTCGACATTATGTCTGATAACTTCCATGACTAGCTTGGTATAGCAAGCCTATATCTCCTAGGCAACAGTGTATATGCAATTCTCCTCCCTCACAAGAGTCATAGTCAAGTTTCAAACACCTCTATCTCTTCTAAAATGGGAAACCTGGCATTAGACACTTACTCTCATCCCTAATCTATTTCACACTTCCAGTATCCAAGTTTGTACTTAAATTCCAGCACTCTGGATCACAGTTAGAGCTTTACGCCTGTATGTCACAGACCCATAGTCTACAACCTGAGAAAAAGTAAACAGACATATAATAGACAACATTTGAAAGAATACAGTGTAAGCTGGTAACAAATGTAGTAGACAACAGAACATCACAGAGTTAATTATAATGCACTGACCTTTTTTAAAGAACCAATCAACTATTGGGTACTTACGCATTATCACAACCACGCTTTCTTGCCAGTCCATTATTTGTGTTTTCGCAAGCATGCATTTTCCCCAGCATGTTTTTTATATTATTAAGAAAGTAGTCATTGTATTTTGGCAGTTTATTTAATGGTACTAAGTAGGATTGTCTGAGATACATTCTCACTAGGACAATATTTATTTAAATGAGATCACAAATATGCTTTCTCACCAGACTGTTACTTGTTTATGCAAATGCAGTTATTATAACATTTAAAAGCTGTAAATACATTCCTCAGAACCTGATCTGTAGCAATACAAGACAACTACTTATTTCGGCATTTCACTGGCATTGAGCTGAGGATACTGCAGGTATGGTTAGATTGGGACTGTTTTGTGGCTGGCATTGGTCTGAGGTGAGGAATATATCCCAAAATGAAAGCCTAGGCACTAAATTAATGTGCTATAAATGTACGCAGCAAATACAATATGTAACATTTGACACTGAGAATCTACTTCAGGTTGGCTATAGCTGCATAAATCTAGCATCTTTAATTTACACAATATATTATGCTATGAGGATTTTTGTTTTTATGATTATTCCCCCATTAGGCTCTGTACACTGTGTAGCATGGAAAGAGTCAGTCACACAAATAATGGGTTAGCGAGAAGGCGTGGCTGTGATAGTACGTAAGTACCAACTATTGCTTGTTAAATATTTACACAATTTATATTTTTTCCTTGAGTTGATTAATACTTTTTTTTTTTCATGATTATGGGATAAGCTGCTTGTGATCAAACATCTTGAGGTAGATGGCTGCTGTTGGTTGGTACTCTTTAACTGAAGCATTTTTCTGCAAAGACCTGACATAGCTAGAGGCACAGAAAACTGATAAGACTTGATATTGTTTTTAGGAAGACATTAAAGGGAGGTCTCACTTTATAGTTCACTTGCTAATGAAAATTTGCTCCTGAAGAATTTGATTTTCTTAATAATTAACCGACCTCAAATTAAGTTATTAAGTTATAAGGGTATAACAGACACAGTCCATGACAAGTGTATACGGTTGTGTACTTGTACAAAACGTACTCAAAAATTTTCAGTGGCAAATTTTTGAATGAAAGGATTATTTCTATATAATCTTAGAAGAAATAGCCATTTTTATGGATCAGGAAGACAGATAATATCTGCAAAAGTCATTGTACTATCCACTTGAGTAAAACTAGAATGTTGCAACTTCAGCTTCTGTGATATAGAGTGCATTACAAATGTATTTATTTATTTACTTATTTGCCATTTTTACTGGGGAGTCTACCTGGGCACAAGACCCATTTTCAGTGGAGGACAGGGAAGAAAAGCTCCAACAGATATCACAAGAGGGTTCCAGTTTACTTTTAACATTCAGTTATACATTAAACAACTTAATCAGCTACAATTAACATGGAATGGTTAAATATTGACCAATCTGGTCAGTTAGAAAGTCAATTGGTTTAGTGGATTGCTGAAACAAATAAGAAAATCATACAAACATCTGGTACATAATATGAAAATCTATACCATAGTCACTGTGTGGATTAAGTCATTATCAGGGTGGGTTGCAAATATTACGGTTAGAGTGCATTATATGGAGGTCTTATAGAACGTGAAAGTGGAGATAGATAGGTTGCTATTTACCAATAAAATGGAGACTGAAAGAGAGTAAAAAATGGGAATCATGGGAAGATTACAAATCACTTTCCTTATAATTTGTTAGATTGAGCTGTATTGAGAAGGAGGAAGGAGTTTCATGGGTTACTGAATGTAAGTGGAGAAGTAGAAATGGGATAGATGGCTGATCAAGTTTAAGGAGAGAAAGGCTGATAGTGTTTAAGGAGTTTTATTTGGTAGAAACAAGAGAGATAGAGAGAAATAACTGATGGTGATCCAGGAAATTATCTGGGAGATACACAGCTATATAACCAGGGTGATTGAAGGTATTGTTTTAGCTGAATTTTGAAGGCAGTATAGTTTTCAACCTGTTTGAGAGAGTGGGAGAAGGTTCCAAAGCATAGGTGCACTATTAGACTACAGCAATACTCCTGCTGTATGTAGGGGTTTAATAATGGTTAACATAAGTTTGACTTTTTAGCAAACGGTTCTGTTAGGCTAATATTGTTCACTCATATGTTTAAGTTCAGGATATTTGTTTGGGTTAATTATTATGGAGTATGTGATTAGCAGCTGAGTGAGATGCAGGTAATGTGGGAGATTAGTCCATTTGAGATTTTAAGATCTAAGCAGTAGTGGACTTTAAAGGGGGTGTTTGCAGTAAAGTGGAATGTTTTATTGTAGCACTCAGGGGCGGCTCGTGCTATTGGGCTGCCGGACTGCTGCCCTCCCACCTAGAAATTACAAAAGAAAAATCTTTAAAACTGGAAAACAAAAATCACGAGTCCCAACTCAGAACTCAGACTGCCTTTATCAGCAGTCTGGATAGAGACAAAGAGGTACCCAGCAATCATTGCTGTGAGATACCCAAGAATCTTATCGTTCATCACAGAAGAGACTGCTTCGGCTGCAGGCAGAACCAATGAGGGGTGAGCTGCTGCTGCTCTCGCAGGACGTTGATTGTGCAGGCTTGGCTTCATTTGTGGATTACTGCTTTCATGAAACGGTGGTCACTGGCTGGAGTGTGGGCTTGCTTTGTGATACGGGCAGGTGTTTGGTCGCTCTCTGGATTGTGGGCTTGTGTCTTTCATGAAACAGTGGTCGCTGGCTAGAGTGAACAGGTAGGTCAAGGCTTCATAACTAGGACATTTGCTGGACAAAGAGTGTGTGTGAAATGCCCCAGTTACTATATACTGGTGGCTAGAGAAAACAAATGGTGGTGGGTAGAGATACTCAGGCTTGAAACCTGTACCTTGGATGCAGGTGGCAAGGACCTGAATTCCCTATCCACCACCATTTCTAAAAAAAATTTGTAGATTTTTGCCTCCTATTTATTCTGTTCCTCATAAAATCTGTGGTGTATCTACATTTTTCCTTGCAAAGTCTGTAGTGCAGTGGTGCACTGGTAGCATTGCTGCCTAACAGCTACAGGTTCTCTGGTTTGATTCATGGCTGGGGTGCCTTCTGCGCAGTGTCTGCATGTCCTCCCATCTTATAAAGATGTGTTTGGCATTTCTCCCTGCTCTGCTGAAAATTGTCTTTTGTTCCAAGTCAGACTAGTTTCCTGGTTAAATGTTTAAAAATAACAGGCATTTAAATTTCAGACTTCATATTCTTCAGAAAGTACATGGTAACACAAAACTGTTCTAGCAGTTGTCTAAGTTTATAACATGGATATTTGAAATTTGTCCCTATTTCTGGGACTGTATTCCCCCATTATTGGCTTTGTCCAGGTATTTTGTGCTAAGATTGAGAGTTATCTAAGGTGAGAACTGAATTCATTGAATGTTTGGGGGCTGTATTCCCCCCCCCCATTTCTGGCTTTGCCCACATATTTTTTGCTAAGAGGTTGAGAGCTATAGTGAAAACTGAATTCACTGAATATGTTTGGGGGCTGTATTCCCCCCATTATTGGCTTTGTTCAGATGTTTTGTGCCAAGAGGGTGACAGCTATGGTGAGAACTGAATTCACTAAATGATAGCCATTTAAGTTTGTCTTCCTCTCTTTCACAAAACAGCTGATTTGGCATAGTGGTATGTTTCTCTAACTGTTTTGCACAGGGTCCCCTGGGTTAAAGACGTGGCAGTGAAATGTATGGTGGTAACACAGCATTTTATTCTAGCAACTTTCCAACATTATACAAGCAATGTTTAAAATGTGTCCCTGGTTTTTGGGCTCCCCCCCCCCCAAATATATTTCCGCTTTTTCCAGATTTCTTCTGCTGCAAAGTTCAGAGATACAACTGCGTGTCGAGTAGATTTTACAAGGAGCTGAGAGCTGCAGGGGAACAAAACTTTAGTGCTGCTTATTCTAAGTCTGCTTACATTGTTAATAGCACAACAGGTAGTGCACTTGCTTTTGATGCAGAAGGCTGTGGGTTCTACACCCACAGTAGATAGATGCATTGCTGATACTGTACTATGCTGTAAAGTGGGTGGATGCTGCAGTCCTTTTTGGCAAAGATACCTAGAGTATTAACTATGGACCTGTTATCAGTTTGCCATACAGTACCTATTGCGATATTACTAGCTTATTTTTTTTTTTTTATGCATGCAACATAGGCAATTTATTCCTCAAGGGCAACAGGCACTTTATTTGTAGATGAATAAACAATGACATATAAAGTTGTTTGCTAGCAGCAACCTCTTTATTGTTACAGATTTCTTTAATGTGGAATTATTTAGATGACTTTTACTACTTCAGAGATTGTGCATATTTACTGATACTGGTGGACTGTAGAAGGTTGAGTAGACTTTTATGATGGAAATGTTCTGAATTGGGTAGTTTTGTCATTGGTGCATGCATTTTGTTTCATTGTTTACTGGAAAATGTTCAAAACAATAAATTTAAAATGCCATCTAACAACTGTACTGTATTGTACAAGGAATATAATTTAGTACAATCAGGAAGGTGTATCAAAGAGCACATGTATGTTTCATGTGCAAGGGGCCTATGATTTGAAAACAGCCCAAAGTTAATCTTTGTCTGCCACTGGCAAAATGTATTTTCTTAGAATGTTGGTTTCAATGCTGTTTCATTGAATGTGAGTTTCAAAGGCAGAAAAGTTTTTAATGCTAAGCCTGTTTTCATTATGAGACTGCATTGCTTTGTTTAGCAGATGTCTTAGTGTTTGTGCTGTAAAATGCAAAATAAAACTTTCAAATGAAATCCAAATCATCAGAGCAGTAAAGCAGTATGCACATTAGTGTTTATGGTTAATGGAGTGAAATAGCCAAGTAATGGATCATTGGAATGGCTGCAGGGGGAAGAGCTCCATTCGACCATGATTTTGTGAGGGGGAAGGGCGGCAAACTCAAAGAAGCCCCAGCTGAACTATACCTCCCAACTGCCCAGATTTGCACAGAATGAATAGATTTTTGCTTCTTATTTTTGGTTTGTTCCTCATAAAATTTGTGGTTTTCTGGACAATCATTTAGGAAGTAAGTCACTAAATAATGACACACTGAGTTTCAGACTTCATAACCTTCAGAAAAATGCATGCTAAAGTAAGACCTGTTATTCTATCAACTGTCTCAGTTTATACAAGAGCAATTTTTAGTACTGTTTATATGTTTCCCCAATATATTTGGCCTTGTCCAGATTTATTGCATTAACAGGTTGAGAGGTACATGCAAATACATTGCTTTATAGAATTAGGCATAGCCAAACCTCTCAACTGTCCCCAAATTTGGCTCAAAATGTTGCTCTTCCAAAATTGCTATTTTGCAGAGGGATTATTAGGGGAAGAAAACATGGAGGGTTTACAATTAAGAAATAACTGTAATAATCAGTTATAGATTACTTTTATTTCAGAAATGCATGTAGATTCTTTTATTTTGTCAGCTGCTCAAGTTAGCAGTGTCCCTTCTTTGACATGTTCCCAGCTGTATTGTGTGGCTATTTTATATTTTTGCATCACATTTTTGGTCCATTTTTCATAAAATTGTGTTTTTTTTTTGGCAAATTAGTGGTAAATCATTAAAGACTGAAGTTAGAAAATAATGACAGACATTTGATTTTCAGATTTCATATCCTTCAGAAAATTCATACTAATGCAAGACCTACTATTCTATTATCTTTCTAAGTTTATAAGAGCAATATTTAAAAATTGTCTTATTTTTGGGCCTTTGTCCCACTTCTATGTATGGCTTTGCCCAGATGTCTTGCTCTGAGGGTGAGAGGTATGACAAATGTGTCAGGGCCATCACCGTCAGCCGAAGACATTTCAAATTGTGACATATTTGTTGCACCCCACTCCCCCATGTAATGACTCTGGATGTGCCCAAGCAAGGCACGGAGCAGTTATGCAGTGTAAATGTGCAGGGTATCCCCCATCCAAGTTAGACACAAGTACTGCAGTGGCTTTTCATCTGTTCTTAATTTTGCAGAATGGTCTGGTTTCTGTCATATTTTTGTAGTGTTAATTTATGCTTATTACTCAAAGTGCCTGTTGCTCTGTGTTTTAAGTAGCAATGCTTTAATGACCATCAGGTAAGCTTGTCTGAGATCATAACATGCTAGTAAGCTTTAATAGGCATACTCTTAAAGAATTGCCAACATTGAAGCCTTTCTGTTGTTGCCATGCAGAGAATACTTTAGATAATGTATAAGTGTTGGGTATTGAAATGCATATGACAGTATTTGTAATAAAGGACAGGATTACATTATTTTAAGAAGCTCATTACACTTGTTGGAGACTTCCAGTGATCTCTGAGGGCTTTACCCATAAACTAAACAGAATGCCATTCATGTGTGGTCCATAACCTGTACAGTAATCCTTTAAGCAATGTATCTTGAGCTTGTTTTTTTTGTTTGCTTTTCATTTTTACTTTGATCATGTTTTCCCCATGAAACAAGTAGATAGTTGTAAGGCAGCAGGTCTTTTTTGGATAAGAAACATTTTTACAAGTGGGGGCATCACAGAGATTGCTACTTTCAGCATGTTACTTGGTACTTTAATAAAGCTGAATATAAATTATAATTAGAACTGCAGTGCAAGGAGAAGCGGTTTGAGTTGAGTGCTGCTTGTTTTTCATATACTTGATTTTGACTGGCATTCCAGTAATGTATTTAAAAAGTAATTTATTTTTCATGCCTCACAACCTTTTTTGTTTCCATCTAGATATTAAGTAAGCTGTCATGCAGCCAATGCATTGAAATATTTTTATTCTTTTACACTTCATTTGTCTTGATTGGACTCTCATAATGAGGGTTTGGCACCCAGGGCAGCATATTTAATTAAAGTTAGTTTTTGTGGTTTTGAGCATAGACCCTCCCCTTTCTAGTTGGCTGCACCCCTTCCCATTGACCCCATCCATTCAGCTATCTCCTGCAGCCCCCCTTTGATTTGAAGTCACCAGCCGCCACTGGTAGCACTATTCTAGTTTTGTTTATATAATAGTTTGCAAGCTTGTGAAAACAGGAGCGGCATACATAAGAGTAGGAAGCAGAAAGGATTTGATTGTGGTCCTGCAGGTGCTATCATTGAGAAACAGTTTTGATCTATATAACAGGCCTACCTTTTGGTAAGTCTTTTTGATTATCGTTTGGAAGTGATGGTCAAACCATGTTATTGTCAATTGATATGCTAAGTAGTTTTGTGTGGTCCACCTGTTCAATGATTGTATTATTTTATGACTTTATTTTTATGGGGTTTTGGTTTTGGTGAATAGAGTTTTGGGTAAATAGCAACATATTTTTTTTTCTTGGGGTTCAGTAAGAGTTAGGAGTTATCTAACCAGGATTCAATAGATGTGAAAGAATTTTGGATAATTAATTGCAAATGTAAGTTACGGCAGTGCATATTAATAGTGTCATCTGCATGTTGTCTGAGTGTGGCATATTTAGTGGCAGTATGCAGGTCTTTCATAAACATATTGAATAAAAGAGGTCCTAGTATAGAACCCTGAGGGACACCTATTGTTATCAGAAGGAGCATGGAAAATTCATTCTGCCATTTTACTGCTTAGTATCTACAAGTTAAGTGACTTTGGAATGAAGATAAAGAGGTAGTGGAGAAGCCTAAAGTAGTGTGTTTTTGTATTAGTTTATGATGACAGACTGTGTGAAATTATTTTTACAAGTAAAGAAATGAAGTAACTAGCTTGCCAGAGTTTGGGATTTTTGTTAAATGTGTCTGCAAAAGTGGAGTAGAGTAGTGGTAATACCATGTTTAGGTAGGAAATCATGTTAAGTGGGGGAGTGTAGATTATTAATGTTCAGGTGTTGAAGAACTTGAGAATTAATACACTTTTTGAGCATTTTGGATAGTGGCGACAGGATTGAGATGGAGTAGTTATAGAGTTTTCTGTCAAAGTGTCACCTTTATGTAGGTGAAGGATTTCTGCTTTCTTCCAAAGGATAGGAACATGGAATTCTAGAATGGGTTATTCAGTATTTATTTATTTATTTATTTATTTATTTAAATTTGTTGACCAGGAGTGTCCGACTGGACGTGGGTCCATTTTCAGCGGAGGCCCGGGGAGAAAAGCTCCACAGTAAAATAAACAGGCAGTAGTTACATTGGATTACATAGCGATTAACAATTTAACATAGAAATTACTTACAACATATTTACAGATGAAGAACATAGTACATCAGTAGACAACTAGAATCTTTATCTGTGAAGTACATAACAGGCATTAACAAATGTAACAATGAGAAGTTCCTGCTGTATAATAAGTACTAGGCTTATGAGCATCTGAGCTTGCTATCATCAAGGCAGTTAGTGGAGGTGAAAGAAAGGTAGTAGTTGGATGGGGTGGATGATATTAGAGTGGGAGTTGCAAGGGCATAGCCAGCATGTTTTTAGGTGCGCTTTTAATAAAGTTTTGAAGTTGGTGCATGATGGTACGGAGGTAATTGTGGGTGGGAGTGAGTTCCATAATTTGGCTATGGCGCAAGAGAATAGTGCTTCACCAGCAGAGTTATTGGCTTTAGTGATCTGCAAGTGATTTTTGTTGCTGCATCTTAGTGGTCTGGTGGTGCGATAGGGTTTGAGTAGATTCTGGAGGGATGGGACATTTAGTGGATGGTTTACAAGTTTGTGGGCGAGTGAGAGTTGATACCACTGAAGGAGGTGAGGGAGTTCAAGCCAGCACAGTTCAGCAAGTGAGAGACAGTGGTGACTACGGTAGGATGACCCTGTGGCGAATTTGGTGATTTTGTTGTAGCAGGTCTCTAGCTTGTTTAGATCACATTGCCTTACATTGGTATATACTGGAGAGGCATAAAGTAGGGTGGAGATAAGGTGGGAATTTGTTATTGAAATCTTTGCTGCTTTGGTGAGAAATTGTTTATTTCTGTATAATGCTCCTAGTTTTTTATGGACTTTTTTTATGGTCATGGGTATGTGAATGTCAAATTTTAGTTTATTGTCTATTTCCACTCCTAGTAATTTGGTGTGTTCAGTTGGGTATATAGTGGTGTTGTCTTTGTCTGTGATGTTAAAGTGAGAGTTGTTTTGAGTATGTTTGGTGGGTTGGAAGATGACTAGTTTAGTTTTGTTGGGGTTGAGTATCAATTGGGCATCGGATAACCATGTTTCAACAGAGGAAAAGGCTTCCTGTGTGACTTTTTGCTGGGTAGGGACTGGGCTGAGCAGATGATGGTTGAGTCATCTGCGTATTGGATGAGTGTGCCATGTTTGGTGGCAGAGACTAGATTATTGGTGTAAACAGAGAAAAGTAGGGGTCCAAGGATGGATCCTTGGGGAACCCCTATGGAGACAGGTAGTTGGGGAGATATGTCATTCTGCCATACAACGGATTGTTGGCGGTCAGACAGGTAACTCTGAAACCAGTTCGTGACTGATTGTGAGAAGGATAGGTTATTGAGGACAGAGATAAGTTGTTTGTGTGGGACCATGTCAAATGCTTTAGATAGGTCTAGGAAAGTAGCAGAGGAGAGGTAGCCATTGTTTTTATGCTGAAGGATAGTGTTAGTAAAGGAGAGTAAGGCAGTGGTGGTGCTATGGTTTGGTTGGAAACCATGCTGAGTACTGGAAAGGAGGTTGTTAGTAAGGAGGTAGTGTGAAACCTGAGAGTGTATGCATCTCTCTAGTATTTTGGAGAGTGGAAAGAGAATAGCTATGGGGCGGTAATTGGTTAGTTCTGCAGAGGGTCCGCCTTTGTGGACGGGAATTATATGCGAGACCTTCCACAATGTAGGAACGTAACTTTCTGACAGAGATCGGTTAATCAACATGGATACTGGGTAGGCCAGAGCATCAGCTGCGATTTGTAGGTATTCACTTGGGAGGTTGTCTGCTGCTAATTTGGTGGGTTTAAGTTTAGTTAAGAGTTTTTTTTATGTTGGAGGTAGGTACAGGAGAAAAAGAGAAGTCAGTGGGGAGATTACTAGTTGAAGGTGTGGGTTGGAGGGGAGGGGGGTTGTGTTGTTTAGCTAGTGATAGTAAGGTTTGGGTGAAGTGTGTGTTGAATGAGGTAGAAATATTTTCTGAGCAGTGAGGGATGTTAGGAGGAGGGGTACTGACTTTAACTGGGTGGAGGATGGAGTTTATGGAGGACCAGAATTGTTTGGGGCTGTGTTGTGAGGAGTCTAGGGCAGACTGGTAGTATTGGAATTTGTCCCGTTTTCTTAGCTTTATGACTCTATTGCGTAGTTCTAGGAATTTCTGTCTAGCTGCGGGGGTTTTGTTTTTGTGCCAGTGCTCCCAGGCTTTATCCCTGTTTTTCATTTCTGACTTAGTGGTTTTCTGTAGCCATGGGGAGGGTTGTGCTTTGGTCCTGGAAAATCTTATGGGGGCATGGTAATTAAGGATGTTCAAGAATGTAGTATTAAAAAATTCAACTGCTTCATCTAGACTGAGGTACTTTAGAGCATGCCAGTTACACTCTTTGAGGGATGAGATGAATGTGAGTGGGTTAAAGTTTATTTTTTTACGTATTTGACGATAGATGACAGGTTTAGCTTGGTACAGGTATTTTTTGAGTAGGAATGTTGGGGAGTGATCACTGAGGCTATCTGATAAGCAGCCTGTTATATATGACTGGGGGTTCTTACTGACTAGTATCCAATCCAGGGTAGTGTGCTTGCTGGAGTTTTTATTTATCCTTGTTGGTGACAGGACTAGTTGGGTGAAGCCATGAAGGTGTACATGATGGGTTGGATTGTTGCCAGAACAGGATTGCCAGTCAATATTGAAATCACCTAAGATGACAGTTTCTTGGGGGAGATTATGGGTAGACCAGCTGAGGAGGTTTTCTAGTGGAGGGATGTTTTGGCCAGGTGGGAAGTAGCATCCAATTATGTTGATGGTTGTTTTGTTTTGGTTAATTTTTAGGTTGGTATATATTATTTCTTCATTGCCTATTTGTGGAGCTGATGATTTTAAGATCTGGATGTTTAGATGCTGTTTAAATATTATAGCTACACCACCTCCTTTTTTGTTTAGCCGGTCTACTCTTAGTATGCTGTAACCTGTAGGGAGTATTTGCTCACTGGTAATGTGAGGTTTTAGCCAGGTTTCTGTCAGGATGACTATATCTGGGGAGTATAAGTCTATGGTGGCATGGAGTTCATGGACTTTGTTGGATATACTTCTAATATTTAGGCTTAGCAGAAGGAAGTCACTTGGCTTTCTATTGGCTGTAATATGGGAGAAGTTGTGGTTTCTAGTCTGATTATGAGGATCGGGGTTGGAGATGGTAGGGCCAGAGTTGGGGTGGATGTCTCCACTTAGGGCTAGTTTTGATATGCATGAGATTATTAGTTTTCTCAGTTTTTGAATGTGTTTGTTTATAAGGGAAACTTTATGATTGTGCTCTGTGGGTAATAGGTATGGTGGGAGGGTTACTATGTTAAGTTGTAGGGATGCTTTACGTTTGAGTAATATAGTTGGTAGAATATGTGAGGGGTGCATAGGGATGATTCTTGAGCTGGTGGGAGGGGAACTGAGTATGGGTGAGACGTGGGTGGTGGTGTGAGTAGTAGTACAGTGGTAGTGATTGAGTGGGGAAATGATGGAGCTTTGGTAGGATGTAAGATATGCAAGGAGAGTGCATGCAGTGAGCAAAGGAAAGGTATGCTTGTACATGTCAGTTGAGGAGGTGTGATAGTAGAGGGAATATGGAGGAGGTAGTGTTGGGTTAGTGCTGTGGTTGGCTATTGGAAATATGGGAGGGGTTTGAGTGCAATAAAGGTGGGACCACTGGGGGAGGGAGGGAATAGGGGGCAGGGTGGGGAGCGAAGCAGGTAGAGACCCTGTTAGGTTCTTGTATGAGGGGCTGGAAACAATCACAAAGCAAGACAAGTATGTGTTAAGAAACAATCACAATTGACCAAGGACTGCTCTGAAACTGTAAGTCTTTTTTTAATTTCTCAGGTGGAAAACCAGGATAACCTTGTATCAGTAGGCTACTGTGGTCATAGTTTAAATTAACAAACACACAGTATTGATCAGTTATGGATACTATTTGCTAACAGAAGGGAATAAGAGAAAGTGGAAGATGTGTGTGGTGGTGGTGGGGGGCTGCTTACAGCCAAAGCACAGTGCTCTCCAGGGGAAAATGAAGATTGGCTCAAACAGGTAGACACATACTCAAAGTTAACTGTAGCTGTTTGCAGACAGTTCAGACCCAGACTGCGCTTTTCTTATAGGAATGTTAAAGGTGGTACCGCAGTTGAATACTTAAGAGTGGTGTTAGGTCTAGAAAAGAAGAGTACAGAGAGGAGTAAGCACTTTTGAGATGGTAAATATATATTATAAAGATTATAAAAAACACACTGAGCAAATAGCTACCACATGCAGGACAATGTCCTGAACCACTACTTAGTATATGCAGATACTGAGCCAATTGGAAGAACATTAGAAAACAAAAACTCAGACAGTCATGCAGCCACAGATAAAAATATAGCGAGCAGCAATCTGTCGTGGTTCTCCAATGTGATTCTATCCACCAGTAACAGCACAAACTTATAGAAATAAATTAGACACTAGTATGAGCTGTCTACACACAACACAATTACATGAATAACATTAGTGAACAAGGTGCAGCTATGCAAATAGACCATACATACTATTATACTAGAAACAACTTGGTGCATGCCATAGTAACATCAATAATAAAGCATAAAACGTATTAGATGTCTAACACAATTCAACATAAACATATACAGTTGTAAAATGTCTAATACAATTCAACATAAATAGGCATTTACAGTTGTAAAACACTTACTGGAGAGACACTGAGCCTTCATGGGGACTGTAGCAGAGTGGATTGTAGTTTTACAAATGGTGCCTGCCACAGGTAATATTTATTAACTCTGGGATTGTCTTAAGGTAATAAACAGGGAAGGGGAGGGGAGAAAAAGGGTGTGAGCAGGCAGTTCTTTGTACTGCTGCTAATGAGCCAAAGCGAGACAAGTATGTGTTAAGAAACAATCACAATTGACCAAGGACTGCTCTGAAACTGTAAGTCTTTTCTTTAATTTCTCAGGTGGAAAACCAGGATAACCTTCTATCAGTAGGCTACTGTGGTCATAGTTTAAATTAACAAACACACAGTATTGATCAGTTATGGATACTATATATGGTTATGGATATAATAAGGCTTCGGCTGTTTATTTTAGATGGGAAATTGTCAGCCACTAAGGTCAGTAGTTTAGCAAGGGTGGGGTGAGAGGAGCAAAGTGTTGGGAGGCATGGTCAGCCAACAGTGATATCTAATACAATACTGACTTTTAAAAGCTGGTATTGCATTTGCAGTCAGACCTGGGCACTGTAGCACTCTGTGTTTGGTCTAAACTGTAGCAACTCTTGTTGCATTGTAGCAAATAGTTTGCTACAGTTTGAAAGTGAGAAAAAAATCTTTTTTTTTAATTAAAATCTGAGTGCTGTGGTGCTCCTTGCAAGCAAAGTGTATAAATATTTGCTACATTTGCAGAAAGCAATTGGCTACAATTTATAGCAAGATTTTTTTAAATAAAACTTGAACACTGCACCATAGCATTCCATACAGATAGAGTATAAACTATAGTAACTGTTTAATATATTTGTAGCAAGTTGCTTGTTACAGTTTATAAGGATGAATTATTATTATTTTTTTAATGAAAGGAAGGAGGGTCTGGGGCAGGAAACAGAAATAGGACCTGAATGGCTCAGCAGGAGGGAGGGGGGCATGTAGTGCATCTGGCCACTTGGTTTGTGTGGCGATAGAAGGAATGTCCAGATTATTATTATTTTTTTTTGCTCTTCACCATAACCTCAAAGGTAAGGCCCAAATTTGCACTGAACTCATAGTTAATGGTACTAGATATATAGAATCTGTGGATATAGCAAACCTGCTGGCTGACAGGTTCACTGAAAACTCCACTCCCCTGTCCCTGCCACATATACCCCCAAAGCATTCCTACCACCTGTCTCCCAGCTAGTATCTCTAAGAAGCAGGTCTTAAATGCCCTCTTCAAGGCCAGAAACTCAGTCTCTATGGGACCAGACAGCATCCCGGGCTGTGTTCTACATGGGTTAAAACAAGAACTAATATCACGATTGGGCATGCTTTACAATCCCAGCCTAAGCACTTGTTTCATCCCAGTGGAATATAAAACAGCTGCCATCATCCCTTTGCACAAAGGGGGTGCATTCACGGACACTGACCCATATATACTCATTAGCCTGACCAGCTTTGTTTGCAAGACCATGGAATGAATCATCATAGACCTTAATAACAAAGATATAGGACATCTCTAAACACTCAACCCCATGCAGTTTGGCTTTGTCAAGGGGAGATCATGCCTGTTAAACTTAGTGAACTTCTTGAAGACAGTCACCAATGCCCTAGATGATGGCCAGTCTATGCATACAGCCTACCTAGACTTGGCCATGGTCTTTGACACAACCAGCACTTAGGCATCATTGATAAACTCCCCCGACCCATTGCAAACTGGGTCACCGATAGAACTCAGAGTCAAAATAAGTGACTCCACCTCCTTCAGCTGACCCATAACCAGTGGTGTTCTACAGAGATCAGTTCTTGGACTCCTACTATTAAGAATCTACTTTTCTGATGTAAAGGCTAAAACTAATGGACTGTGGCTGACAAAGTTTGCTGATGAATGTAAACTGGGAGTGATAATTGAAACCCCTAGAAATGTCAACATCTTGCAAGAAGGTCTTACATAGACTTATGACTACTGCCAAAGTCGTGGCCTTAAACTTCATGCAAAAAATGCATTATCATCTCCTTCAGCAAGCAATACCCTAAGCACATAGTCAGTGGTGACAGATCTGGGCATACAGGTTGAGAGCATCCTTAACTTCGATCACCATGTCTCCACAGTGGTAAGAAGGGCATTTTATATTACTCATCTCATAAGTAAGGGAATTCCCTCCAGAAAAAAAAGATAATAACCTCCTGTACTCTTCCCTCATCAGGTCAATAATAGAGTACAATGCTCCCTTTGGTATAATCCTTTCCAAACACCTGCAGCAATTGGAGAGACCACAAAGGTTCCTTACAAAGAAAATTCAGGGTCTTCAATATCTGTCTTATGCGGAGGGATTGAAATCATTGTCACTTTACTCTGTCTTGTACAGACTGCTCAGCAGCAAACTGTCTCTTGCATACAGAGCAATCTCTGACCCAGCTGTAATGGAAATGCTGCACATTCGCAAGTCAAATGACACATGGGTCACTCACTCAAAGGACCTTAAACTGTTATGTGATATCAACAGAACTTGCTGGAAAGACAGATTTATCTCAGAGATATTGCCCCAATTCTGGAGCAAGCGTCCTATTCATGTTAAAGAAAGCCCCTCATTTGTCCTATTTAAGCAAAATTTGGACGATTGGAGGGGTAACTGGAAATTCACCCCAGGGGTTCCACCTGTGACCCTCTTGGTCAGGGGCAATAGATGCTCATTTTAGTGTCTGATTGAACCAGACACTCATGGGAACATGGATTGAACTTTGCTTGGCTTGTAAAGGCCCTTGGGCCATTAGGCTAGTAACTTCTTATGATCCTATGATCCTATAATAGCTGTGTGGGGGGTACACTGGTTCAATGTACCTCATGGGACACACAGATTTGCTTCTGACTAAGATTGTGGGTTTTAGTTTGCACATTTTTTTTGTGGAGGTAGAAATGGGCTTAAACTTGAATTGCTATATGTTATGATTGGGTGGGCAGAGGGGTTGATGGTTGCTGGATTGGTTGTCTTTGATTAGGAATGCAGAGGTTGTAATATGTATATTGAATTTAGAGATAATTGTGGCAGATGTAATATTGGTAAAGGTACTGGGTTGTGGGGTATGTCCCAGATTTATTTTTTTATTAGTTTTTTGATAATTAACCAAAGTAGTCTTGGATTATTTTGATGGCTTAGTTGTAGCTTAGAGTATTTTCTTATCCTGTCTAAAGTTATGATACATTGTATTTTGTAACTGCTTATAAATTGTGAGAATCTTTCGTGTTCAATGGATGAGTCAGGTTTTCTAGTATAAGTTATCTTGCTTTGTGAGACAGCTAGGTTGCAGGATTGTTTTTGACTCAGTTGGTTCTGATTCAGTAGGGTTGTGAAGATTTTATTAATTTCTGTGGTGGCTTCTTCAAGGGGAAGATCTTTTAGTTTATTACAGTTGCATTATTTTAGCATTAAGATAAAATATTCAGCACTAAAAGTAGGTTGTACACTGTCTTATACAGGTGCTGTTTAAATGAGTGGTAAGCTACTCTATTACCATAACATGGCAAATGGTCACTAAGGTTTTTTGATAATATGTTGGTGCTAGTGATGCTACTGGGCTGTGTTGTTAATCACCAAGCAAGTATACATCTTTATTGGAGAATTTATTTACCTGGAAGGAGAGTCAGTATGCTCATAGAATATGTAAAAGTTTATGGTGATTGATGGGATGTGGGTTTTCATTGGTGACCACTCAATATTAAGGTCTTCAAGAATGAATGTTTCATATGGTGTAGAAGTAGATGCCCAGAATAATACTTCATCTGCTGTAGTGAAATTATTCCTGGAAGGGTTATATAGGACTATGCTACATATGGACTTGAATGATTTTAGTGTTAAAGACAATAAAGTTAATTTTGACTTTGACTTTGAAACAAGGATTTCAGCATTGTTAAAAAGTGGAATGTGTTAATATGTTGCTGATATGGCATTATTTGGAGGTTACTTGGGTATATGATTGCAAAACCACCTTTTTTGAAGTTGTGCTCTGAGGGTGCTATAATCAGGGGGAAGGATTTTTTATCTTTTTCTTTAACAGTACATTTTAGAAAGATTTCTGCAAGTTTGAGGATGTCAGGATTGTGATGGTATATAAATTCATGAAGTTCAGTTAGTTTTTGAAATGCTTCTATGATTTATGCTAATGAATTTGAGTTCATTTTTAGATGGATTTATAGCAGGGAGAGATTAGGGGGTGCTGGTATTGAGCCTAATTGTTGGGCTGGTTATGGTGTGGGTCCAGGGTTAGTGCACATGTCTCCACAAAGTTGTAGAGTAGGTGGAGAGTGGTGGGCTGGATGTAGTCATTTTTTCTTGGTTTCAAGACTTATAATAGCTTTGTGGATAGGGTGTGTGTTTAAGCAGGTGAAAGCGGGGTATGTTATACAGTTTGTAGGATATTAGGAACAGAGTATAGCTAGAATAGTTGGAAGGGGCTTGCACACTAACTATTTGTTGATAGTTAGAGTATAATGGCATGCTCTATTCAATAATATGTGTTAGAAAGATAAATGATAATAGTTAGTTGGATGACCAAAGTAAAAGTTTTATGAGTGGGAAAATAGGACATGAGCAGAAAGTAAAAGTGGTGTCTATTTCATTATGGACCTCTTGTTTGCTCTCTGCAGAGTTTAGCCTTAGAGGATTGATATAGTCTGGGAGTACTTGATGCTTCTTATGTAGGAAGATGAGACTGTAGTGGATGGAAGTAAGTTTTGAGAGGGTGGAGTGAGGGTGAGTGTGTGTTTTGATTTGTTAAGAGTAATAGGAAATGAACTAAAGAGAGGTACATAGAGAATGAAATGTGTGTGTGGGTGTGGTGGATTGCTGTGATGCACATGGGAAAGTTTCTGAGACATGCTATCCTTTGACAGAATGATGGACATTGTGAAAGGAGAAGATGTGGGGTATAAAAGTGGATGAAGTAGGGGTGGTTGGGACTTGGGGGTAGGGTAGGATAGCAGAGTGAGCCCAATCAAAATGAGGACAAATGGACTGTGCCAAGAAATAATTAAAAAAAATCTATGGGGCCAGCAAACTACTGCTTGGTTCAACTACTAACTTGATTGCTATGATAGATTATAGAGGTGAGTATCAAATTTAAAATCTGGATCCAGAGTAGTGAGCAAAATGTTATATATTTTTTTTTTTTGGGGGGGTGTCCATTCTGAATGCAGAATCGTATGATATAAGACACATTTTTAAATACAGTTTGTTACAGGACAGCTAAACATATTTTTTAACTCTTGCAACAGAGATGTGAAACTTGTAGAGACAGACACTGCTGCCTTTCTGTTGATAGTCACTGACACTACACTAGCAGGTTTTAACTTTTTAGCATGAATCATTTAAATTGTTGAAAATGATCCTGAAGGGGATTTCAAGAAGGAAAGCTGTTGAAGAAAGATGAGATAGTGAATCATTGCATAATAGTTATTATGTTGTCAGTGTATGAAATGAGTACTTAAGAACACAAATTAAAATGCTTGCTAGGAGATTACTAATTAATGAGAAATAAAGAAATGAGCATTGCTGAATACAGTCCCTCTTTCTCTCCATGTATGCAGAGAAAGCCAGAGATGTATTGCAATCTTGCTTGTAAGGAGTGTCCTCAATTCTCAGAGACATTCCACCAACTGTTATATTGGCAAGGTAGCATTAATTTAAGAAGTTTCTCTTTCACTGCCAAAATCCTCACTGTTTAGAGCTATTATAGTTGCTAGTAAGGTCTATATTAGAACTGCAAATGTTCACAATGTCGAATCTGATATTGTCGACATGTAAACATCGAAACCGCAGAACATCAAAGAGGTAAACGGAAATCTCCGTAAGGGTAGATTTCTGTTTACTTCAATGTAGTGCAGTCTCGGAGTTGGAATATTTAAGTAGCAGGGGGTGTGGGGGGTGCAGGGGGCTTGCCCACCCGCTTAAAGCAAGTAGTTCTATTTTTGACTTTTTGTTATATTTTAATTAGGTGTTCGATGTTACTGGACTTTGACGATATGGTGTCAATCGTATCGTATTCGAAGTTCAGTAACTTCGAGCATCTAATATAGACCCTTGTGAGTATAGGTTTGCTTCTGAAATATAGCGCTGTGCTGTGTGCTATATAATTATCCTCTGCTTCATTCATGTTCAAGTTTTGTGTCTTTTGTAGTACTTTTTTACTGTCCATAGATGTGAAGAGAATTAAGAATGGAAAGGCTGTTGGCCCAGATGACATACCTGTGGAAGCATGGAGGTGTTTAGGTGAAATGGCAGTGGAGTTTTTAACCAGATTGTTTAATGAAATCTTGGAAAGTGAGAGGATGCCTGAGGAATGGAGAAAAAGTGTTTTGGTGCCGATTTTTAAGAATAAGGGTGATATGCAGAGCTGTAGTAACTACAGAGGGATTAAATTGATCAGTCACAGCATGAAGTTATGGCAAAGAGTTGTGGAAGTAAGGTTAAGAAGGGATGTGATGATTAGTGATCAGCAGTATGGTTTCATGCCAGGAAAGAGCACTACAGATATGATCTTTGCTCTGAGAGTGTTGATGGAGAAGTACAGAGAATGTCAGAAGGAGTTGCATTGTGTGTTTGTAGACTTAGAGAAAGCATATGACAGGGTGCCTAGAGAGGAGTTGTGGTATTGTATGAGGAAGTCAGGAGTGTCAGAAAAGTATGTAAGAGTGGTACAGGATATGTATGAGGGTAGTGTGACAGCGGTGAGGTTTGCGGTGGGATTGACGGATGCGTTTAAGGTGCAGGTGGGGTTACATCAAGGATCAGCTCTGAGCCCTTTCTTATTTGCAATGGTGATGGACAGGTTGACAGACGAGATCAGACAGGAGTCCCCGTGGACTATGATGTTTGCAGATGACATTGTGATCTGTAGTGAGAGTGGGGAACAGGTGGAGGAGACCCTGGAGAGATGGAGATATGCTCTAGAGAAAAGAGGAATGAAGGTCAGCAGGACTAAGACAGAATATATGTGTGTGAATGAGAGGGAGGATAGAGGAATGGTGAGGATGCAAGGAGTAGAGGTGGTGAAGGTGGATGAGCTTATATACTTGGGGTCAATAGTTCAGAGTAATGGTGAGTGTGGGAGAAAGGTGAAGAAGAGAGTACAGGCAGGATGGAGTGGGGGGAGAAGAGTGTCAGGAGTGATTTGTGACAGACGAGTACCTGTAAGAGTGAAAGGGAAGGTCTACAAGAGGGTAGTGAGACCAGCTATGTTATATGGGTTGGAGACAGTGGCATTAACAAAAAGGCAGAAGGTTGAGCTGGATGTGGCAGAATTAAAGATGTTAAGATTTGCACTGGGTGTGACGAGGATGGACAGGATTAGGAATAAGTATATTAGAGGGTCAGCCCAGGTTGGAAGGTTTGGAGACAAAGCCAGAGAGGTATGATTACGTTGGTTTGGACATGTGCTGAGGAGGGATGCTGAGTATATTGGGAAAAAGATGCTAAGGATGAAGCTACCAGGTAACAGGAAAAGAGGAAGGCCTAAGATAAGGTTTATGGATGTGGTGAGAGGACATGCAGACGGTTGGTGTGACAGAACAAGATGCAGAGGACAGGAAGAAATGGAAACAGGTGATATGCTGTGGCAACCCCTAACAGGAACAGCCAAAAGAAGATGAGATATGTGCAATAGTTTTACACTTTTTTTTTGGTTTGCAATTAATGCATATTTATTTTACGACAAGGCCACATATGCATGCTTGGTTATGCATTGTGACATAAATTAATATGCTTCACCATGTTGCTATTCAACAGTATTATGCATTTTATGCCAATTTCTTGGAAATTACTCCCTGATTACTTTTTCAAGCTTTACATCTTGTACAATGGGCCATTGGAAAGATGTCATTTCACAATTACCAAAGTTATTCAATGCTAATCTAACATATTGTCAACAGTATTAATCTGTGCTATAATGTGACAATCCTTTAAATATCTTAACACTTGTATGAAATTATGGAATCAAACATATAAAGTAGGTGAAGTTTCACAGTTCTTTTGAGATATACACAACAATAACAGTTTTGCCAGAATCCAAGAGCTATAAATAAATCTGTGTATCATTATTTCTGGGTTGAAAAGGAAATGGTTTCTTTTATCCATGGCCTTTCTGTTGAAGAAGGTAACTTAATAAAACTGTAAGCAAATTAAGTCATTGTTTCAATGCAAGGTTTCACTTTAGACTATTGGAAGCTGTTTATGTGTTCATATATTCTCAGTGATCCTTCCTGAGTGTTCATTCAATGGAAGTTGTGTGTGCCCATTTATTTATGTGTCTGTATTTCTGTTGTTTGTTTATTCATTTGCTTACTAGCAAGGAGGACTAGTCTACATGGCGTGTTCATCCCTGACTCAGTCTCACAACAAGGCACACAAAGAACCTTAAGGTTGCATTTTGATTTAATAGCATTGCTCACTAATACATGCAAAATAAACAGAAAACAAATTACAGATTCAGTTAATACTTAAAACTAACAATGACACCAACACATTTACAAAGACAGAAGACATTTTAATAACATCCATGCATTACTAACCTTTGTCTGTACAAATCTGTATGAGCTATGAAGTAATATACATGTTCAGTGAAAAAATAATATCTTCATTTGGGTTAAATGCCTTCCATAAATGTGGTCCATTCATTGATAACATTCTTTCCAATTGCTTGTCCAAATAGTAGAGTGAATTTAGTGTGCACTTGGTCATTGTTTCAGAAGGGATAACTAGAATGTTTAATGAAATTTTAGCATGAAAGGGGACCTTGTTGTTGACTGACTAGTTTAACAATACTGGTTTTTGGAGTGAGTCAGAGAAAAAAATCGAATTACATATCTTATTGACTATAGTCTGGTAGAATGCAGGCAGTTACTGGTGGTCTGTCTTTATCTAGGTTATGGCAAACGTATGTTCAATCTAAGGAATTCTCTTATTTCAGGGGAGAGAAGTTTAGAGATGTTATAGCTATGCCTCAGTGATGGCATTGCTTACTTTAAGTTCCTTATACGATGTGCAGTTGTAAATCTCACCCAAACTCTATAGTCACAAACAGCAGCCTCTTTCACTCATTTTTGTGGTAATAAGATAATACCAAATTAAAAAAGACACAGTGTGGTATTCACAATCCCACAATTCAGATATGCACAGTAACTATGAATACCACAGGAACCATGACACACTCTCAGGGGGTTGCTGCCTCCTTACCCCTACCATTGACTCATGGCATTAAGCAAGGAGAAACAAAACATAAAAGACAAAATCATTTCCTTGTTCCATTTTATTTCTTATTTTTTTTTCCAATATCAGGCTATGGTGAGGAGGGGGGTAGTGCAGGAGTGTGTACCCCCCTGTTAGAAGCAGGCATTCCTAAGAGTAAAGATTAGAACCCCTAAGAAGTATTTTCACCTTATCATTTCTATGGTTTCATTGCTACATTGTCATGACACTGCATGCATTAATCATAAGCAGCTGTTTGAACTTACATGGCTATCAGTCAGTCAATGTCAGTCAATTGAAGCCATGCCTGAACCTAAAAGAATGGTGTAGACTGGTTAAAGTAAGTTAGGCTGTTGTTACATCCTAATCAGCCTTTCTGTGTGATAAAGCATAGGATTTAACAGATGACCAAGGTATTGTCCTTGTGCCATTTTTATACCATTATTTAAGGGGTCAGTAAGGAAAATGGTGTGGCATTATCAAGTTTTTGTGCACACCCAAGTCACAAAGCTGCAGATTTGTTAGGATTTGTTGTAAGGTTATTCTGAGATAGCCAATGCCACAATGAGGTGAACTGATATTGTTGTTTATATTGTAGATTAGCAAAGAAATAATCTGGTTTTAGAGACAGAATGCAACCTGCATACATACTCATATAGATAAAGCATACGTTGAAGTGCAGAACTACAGTTTTCTGTATAGCATTATCTGTTAATAAGGATCACTTGTATTTTGTAGAAGAGTAATTATCAGCATGGGAAAGGAAAACATTTCTATCAGAGGGTCTGTACTGGGAACCTTTCCAGGTCATTTGTAGCGTCTTTTTAAAAATCTAAGTAACAATGTCAATGAAAAGAAAAACAATAGCCTCAATTGTCCTCTAAGATATTAAATCACCCTATCTCAGAAATAAAAATGCCAATTATGATCAATGTAAATACAACAGACTACCAAAATCCCATTTCATACCTCCACATTTCTCATCTGCTAACAGGTTAAAATTTTTAGAACATGCTGCTGCTCTAGGTCTTTGATTGTCTTTTAGACTTTTTTTCTTTACTAATCCACAGTGTTGAAAATTAGCTGATAATGTTTGCGCACATCTGAACAAGACTTTGCATTAGTCTTCAGTTTATGTTTTGTGACTTAACAGCAACACTAACATGTTAACCACCTTCAATTAAGAGAAAAGTGCAGGAATCAGTCACTTAAAATAAGCAGTAGCATCTGTGTTTACTGAATCAATCGGCTGCTTGAATGTAGATTGTTAGCTTAAAGGATAACAGCTCTTGTGGAAGCAATTCTGTGCTGAAAGCCTAAAATATAGGCTATAACAATAAACAACAGTGCTTCCAATATGTCCTCAGTGCCTGCATTTAAACCTCTTGGTAGAGCTGAGTGTTAGTTATTTAGACATGGGTGGTTGATTTTCATCATCACAGCTCAGAACACATTTCCCTCTTGTCTTTTCTTTATTACCCTGGCAGGTGTTGCTCTAACTGCCTTGTACTCCGTTTCAGGACAGCCTCAAACAATTTAAAATATACTTGTTTTATGTGTGGTAATAAAGAATGGGCCCATCATTCACATAAACTGCGTTCAGAATTAAAGTGAACATATGAAGCCTCTGTTTCTCTCGACCTTTGAAACAATAAGACATGCCGTATGTGAACTACTGATTTGACAATGCAATGCATGCAGAATAGAAAACTCCTCTAGATTCTAATTAAAGAATCTGAATGGATTTTTTTACCAAACACAGTGTGAAAAAAATAGATAATATTTTCCTGCTTATGCATTTCTGACTGCATGTTTTAAGAGACAAGCAGCATGTTAGAGCCAAATCTAGTGGCTGTCAAGGTTGTGTGTCCTATTCTAAGTAGCTTACATGTTCCACTCAATGGTTAACATCAGGTTTCCTTTAAGCAGGAAATGAAAATCAAGTGAAAGATATTAAACTGACATAAAATGCATATCTTCAGCTATACATACCTCTGTAGTTAGTTCTTATTCCTTAGACCAATTAAGATTGCTATCTGGTGACATGAATTACAAAATATACCCCTGCACTGTGTCACTAAATGGCTAAAACAAATGTGATTCAAATGTGCTTGGTCTCTGATTATTCTATGAAGTGTTTGTATAGATCTGTGCTGAAAAAGTCAATACAGTGAGGAAAAACTGAGATTATATTTGCGCCCTGATGAAAATGTGCTTTTTATATACAGCTTGCTAGGGTGTTAACGAAGTGCGTACTAGTTCCTTTATTAGATTTAATAACTTTCTTTCTTTAACATGGTTAGTATAATACGATTCTTGACCATGGAATGCTTGCTACAGACTGAGAGGCTGGATGTGGAATTCTGAATAGCTTTTTGCCCCTTATCTTCTAAAAATAATTTTGACTTGATAGGCTAAAAAGGACAGGACCCCAGATTCAAAAAACTCTGTGTAGGTTCTGCACAGAGCCTACATGGAGTGTTTTCACTTACGCGATATTGCTCATTGTGCAGCATCGTGCCATGCATAATAATGGTGTGTGGCGCACGTAAGCAAGGTTTCACGACTCGCACCAGTGTTGCTGGCTGTGAAACTTGTAATATGAATAAGGATTATATCTCCCAACCTTTTAGTGCAAGAAGTCTGGACAAAGGCCAAAATAAAGGGCCAAAAACAGGGACAGATTAACCATATTGTTCTTATAAACTTAAAAAGTAAGACTTCAGTTTTCAGCAATTTTCCAGAAAACCACGTATTTTACAGGGAACAGCTCAAAAATATGATGCAAACATCTGGACATTCTGCAAAATTCTGGACATTTGGGAGGTATGATGTGGATACCATTTCCGTGTAAGGTTGCTAGCCACAAAAGTGGATTGTAGGACATCACAGCAATTGCTTTTCCCATATTTGAGTTTTCTTCATTACAATTTGTTTGGTGCACTGCCATAGATTGATTTTCTTCATTTTAAGTATGTCTCCATTTTTTTTTTTTTTTTTTTTTTTTTGAGGCCAGTGTTTGGGCAATGTGCCACTTACTATAAACGTGTTTGACTGTGCTCATCTGGTTTCTGTGAAGTGCAGCAGTACACAAACTTGAGGAATGGAACACCCAGGTTGCAGACAGGATCCACACAGCCACAAATGTAAACTAGCTGTCTTCAATTAGTACTATTGGCCATTGCGCAAACATGGTAAGTGTCATTGCACTGTGATCAACAGCGAGAAATTTATAATGAATACTAAGCTAGAGCATATTATGTCACTAACCTGTGGCAGCAGGTGTTAAGTGTATGAGTAGAGTGCAGATCATTCGGGGTCTACTACAGGGTGTGCACATTTTGTTTTATTGTTGTGAGATTGCAGATAAAAACAATGAAGTGCAACATACACTACTGTTTTCTCAACTTTCTTGTGGCAATAGCTGTAAGTTTAAGAGAACCACAGACATGGTTCTTTTGACTAGCACATTTACACAAGTGCCTTTATACTGTACCAAATAATCCTGAAATTATGTCTCTTGCCACTGTTGTGCATCGCTTAACATTGTGGAAATAGTGCCCGGCAGTGTGCACCCTCGCCTACCATGTTTGCATGATTCCAAGCGATGAGCAACATTACAAATGTTGCAAAACCAAAATGTGTGCTGTCTCAGTAAGTACAAGTTGTGCAATTGGTAGGAAAACATCAGGATACAAAATGCAATTCATGGGAAAAGGTTATTCTATATTGAGCTTGACTGGTGTTGGTGGTGAGGCAGTGTGCTTCCGAGCTCAGAGGTGGGGTGTTCTGGAGTCCAGAGTCTTGACTGGACTCTTAGTTAAAGAGCATGGTCCCTGGTTACTGCAGGGGGAGTATTCAGGCTTAGAATACAGGTCTGAAGCCTGGAATAGTGTTGCCAAGGCTTTGACCAGTGCTACAGGTATCCCCTGTACTGGTGAGCAATGCAGATAGCACTTTGATAACCTCCCAGAGGAGGAAGTGGGATACCCTCAACCACTGGATCAGGGAATTTAGTACAGGGAACACCACACAGATGTATACATATCAATTTTAGTGAGAAATTGTTAGAGTTAAAAAGCTGGAAATAGTCAAAACTGACATTCATAATTGTATTCTGTTCTGTTCTATGTTTTCCACAACTGCCGTGGAGCGAGCATTAAATGTGAGGTCCCATGCCACATATTTATTAAGGATGTGAGAAGCATGTGGTATGTATGCATCAGAACAGTAAAAGTCTAAATAGTAATTTAATAATAATAATAATAATGATTTAAATAGTAATTTATTAGCATTAAAAGATAAGGACTGCTTAGTTGGTATTTAGTACAGTTGTATCAAACTGAGCATGCATATCTCAATTATAAAATAAAGTATGCATGCCTTAGTCTGTTGCACAAAGCAACAGTTCCATATTCTCAAATAACAATGAGCATGCATCACTAAGCTATAAAAGGAAAGTATGCATGCAGTACTCTGTATGAGAAAAATAACAGTACAGTATTAGAGAGTAGTCAGCGATTGTGGGTTCAAAAATCACACTTCCCAAATATACAATACTGTTAGGTTTTCATCATTATTGCAATGTAACTTTAGACCTCTATACCAGTGGCACAACTGCCTTCTGTAAACTGTAATCAGTATAACTGGAAAACATATATGTGCACTATATATACACATCAAGGAATGGTGGCTGCAACCTGTACTATAGTGTGCCACCCTTATGAAATGTATAATCATAAAAGTAAATAATAAATGTGTTAGGAGTTTATAGTACTAAAAGTAAAGGTAAAAGAATAGAGTCAAATAACTGATTCAATGTTTTGTATGTCACATATGAAGTTACTAATGTTCACACTTTTTTTTGCTCTTACCCCAGCCCTTATCTTATCTCTTTTTTTTATTTTTTGTTTTTCCCACAGCACAGTAAAGTAGATCTGTCCTATGGGATCCACCTGTCCCCACTCCACCAGCTACAGCACCACTGCCCATCACATCTAGTTTGTGACTTGTCAGCACCATGTCTACTGCCCCTGCACTACCTGTTCCCGCAGGTAGTTCTGCCCCAGAGGATAGGCCTGTGGATCCCCTGGAGAACAGTGGAAAAGGTGGTTATTTTATCATCCAAGAAGAACTGCCAGGGATGGTATGTAGGACTGTGCTCTCCACTGTGAGTGCACATCTATTATGGATGGTGTGCCTGCTCTCCATCCTGGTCCAGAAAACACATAAGGGATGCAGATGTTGGGCACTGCAGCCAGTGGTACAATGAGGTGATAGTGATGACAGTCAACTGAGTTAGGACTAGATCCTTGCAGTCAACCTCGATTTCTCACCCTCTTCCCAACCATTGTTCACCCACCTCTTGCGTCCTTCACCATCGCTGTCTCTTGTTTGTCTTATCTGTCTACAATTGCTTCCTCACCTACCCAACATACTTCACCCAGTCATTCCTTCATCACTTCCCCAGCATTCCTTTCTCTCTCCAAAAAAAAAAAAAAAATAGGAACCTGTCCCATACTCAAAATAAATAAATAAATAAATCACCATACATAGCTCTCCATTTTACACACGTCTTCATGACACACTTGATTTAGCCCGATTGGTTATACAACATGACTGTGTTGTCACCCCTCTCTTTGGAGGTGTCAGTTCACATTCAGCTAATATTTTGCATGTATGATCATGTTTTATTGTTGAAGAAATGGATAGCTAGGGTCCTTTCCTACATCTTTCCCGCACGCTCCTGCCCCCCTTTCACTTTGAAACACTTTCCTTTCTTCCTCGTTCCTTTTCTTTAAAGAATTATTGTGCAATGGTGCACATTGTGCAGCAACGTGAAGCAATGGTGAATAGCAGCAATATAAGTAGATGTATTTAAAGTTTCATACACAAGTGTAAAATTACTAATTACAACTGTATTCAAACCCAGTAACATCTGCCTCCAACAACAATGCATTAACACATACTGCCACAGAGTCAGTAAGGTAGCAGATGTATTTTATACAATCAATAGTTACTGACACAGTTTAGCAAGGATTTCCCTTTGTACTCCTACATGCTTGCTCCCCATATCTCCAATGTCAAATCTTCCCCATTCATTTTGTATGAAGCATCTTTGCATGATCCCCAGTAATGCTTTATAGAGCATTATTGGGCAATACCCATTTAGTTTTATAAAGCATTAGTGTGCGATGGTGTGCGAACGCTGATACAAAATTAGTTCAATGTATTAGCTACAGCTGTATTTGGAACCAGTACCATTTGGCCCCAAAAAGGAATTTATTACTGCACTAAGTGAATTAACACCTGCAGCCAAAGAGTCAGTTAAGTAGTAGGTGTATATAACAGCAGTTAAGTCTGCCATTTGCTATTCAGTATCTAAAATACACCTGCTATGCAACTGAATCTAAAGCACTAACTGTTAATGCATTTATCCATTCATTTTTGGGGTCATATGGTACTGCGTTTGATTCCAGGTGTATGCAACAGTTTCAAATATTTTTACGTGTAAATCGAAATTCTTGTATTAAAATTCAAAGCCCTAGAAAGGAACAAAATATCTCAAAACATTTGTTAAGCACAAGCACTTTTGTATGTATTTGGCTTTGGTAAACATTTTAGCATTATGTGAATATTTAACATGAGATTTTTAAAAATGACTTTGGTTTAATTTTATCTTATTTAGAATCATTCATGACACAGGTATGAGACTAATAATTTATCTTTTAATTACAAGTTTTAGTTGTATTTAAGATGCAACAGTTTCAACTGTAACACAGTCATCAAGGGGTTAATTAATGTTCTGTCTCAGTGTTGCTTAGCTAGCTGCCTCTCTTTGCTTACTCAATCAGAGTGTTGTTTATATGTATATAAATGGCTGTCTTACATTTTAATGGTATCTGATGAAGTTAACACTTGTTTAATGAAAGCACTCACATTGTATTTGTTTTTCTTGTGGATTTTTATCATTAAATACACTTTTGGTTTATCATCACCTGAGTGATTTGTGCCTGTGAAACTCTGCCTGCCAGCATTTTTATTTATTTAGTTTGTTTTTTGATCCCAGTAATGTTTTATAGAGCATTATTGTGCAATACCCATTTAGTTTTATAAAGCATTAGTGTGCGATGGTGTGCGAATGCTGATAGAAAATTAGTTCAATGTATTAGCTACAGCTGTATTTGGAACCAGTACCATTTGGCCCTAAAAAGGAATTTATTACTGCATTAAGTGAATTAATACCTGCAGCCAAAGAGTCAGTTAAGTAGTAGGTGTATATAACAGCAGTTAAGTCTGCCATTTGCTATTCAGTATCTAAAATACACCTGCTATGCAACTGAATCGAAAGCACTAACTGTCAATGCATTGATCCATTCATTTCTGGGGTCATATGGTACTGCGTTTGATTGCAGGTGTATGTAGCAGTTTCAAATATTTTTACATGTAAATCGAAATTCTGAAGTGTGATAGTTGGCATGGAGTCTATAAAATATTGCTAGATGGTACTGGTTTCCAATACAACTGTATATAACACTTATAACTGTATTTTACCTTAGCCGCACATTAGGGCACAATGTGCACCACTATGTAATTATGCTTTAAAGAATAGAAATGGGAAAGACAGGAAAGTCGTGAAATGGGGAGAAACCATGGGGAAGGAGGACAGGAATATGCAGTAGGGATGTAGGACAGAACCACAGCTATCCATTTTTTCTATAGTAAAAAATGTTCATATGTGCAGAATATTAGCTGAACTTGCAGTGCCAATCCCATAAAGATGGGTGACTACAACACAATCATGTTAAATAGTAAATTGGACTGAATCAAGTGTGTTAAGATGATACATGTGTGAAATGGAGAGCTATGTATGGGCTGACATTTTTTGGAGGGGCAGGTGCATTTTTTTTTTTTTTTGAGAGAGAGGAATGTTGGGAAAGGGACGTAGGTATGTCTAATTCAGGTAGGTTGGGTAGGTGAGGAAGCTATCACAGACAGACAGGACATACAAGGCAAGACACAGGGATGATGAAGGACACAAGAGGTGGGTGAACACCATGGTTGTGGTAAGGGTGGGAACATCATGAACCCATGGATGTCAAGCTGGGTGACAGTAAGAATAAAGTCATCACCCACTGCGCTATCATCACTGTCACCTCACTGCACTGATGACTGCAGTGTCTGGCATCTGTGTCTCCTCATGTTATTCAGTACAATAATGGAGAGCAGTGTCTCCATCTGGTGTAGGCATGCACTAACTGTGTGGTGCACAATCCTATGCACCAACCTTGGCAGTTCTTCGTGGGTAATAAATTTACTACCTCTTCCACCGGTCCCAGAGAGAACCACTGGCCTATCCTTTGGGGCAAACCTACCTGAGGGTCAGGTAGTGCAGGGAAAGCAGAGGGATGCTACTAGGTTGCCTTCCAGATGTGCTGGCCCTTGCTGCTGTAGCTGGTGTAGTGAGGACAGGTGGACCTTGTGGGGCAGGTCTACCCCCCTGTGCTGTGGAAAAAAAAATAAAAAAAGTATAGGGAAGATAATGGGTGGGGTGAAAAAAAAACAAGGGAGAACACTAGCAGCTTCTTATGTTACATATGATGCACTAATAACATTATTTGAGTCTATTCTGTTGCCTTTGCTTTTAAGACTACCAACCCCTAAGAAATACATTTTTACTATTAAGACTACCCACCTCATACCAAATGCACACTAAACTACAGATTGCAGCAAGCAATCCTTGATGTGTGTATATATATTGCACATATGCATGTTTCAATTATATTGATTACAGTTTACAACAGGCCATTAGTGCCACTACTTTAGAGCTTTGATGTTACATTGCAATATAGATGAAAACCTAACAGTACTGTATCTTTGAAGAGTGTGGTTTTTGAACCCACAATTTCTGGCTACTCTCTAATAGTGAACTGTTGTTTTGGCCTCCAGACTAATGCATGCATACTTTCCTGTTACAGTTGACAGTTGAATGCTCAGTTTGATACAACTGTATAATAAACCAATAAAGGTGTCTTTACTTTTAATGCTAAAATAACAATACTGCTCAGATGCACACATGCCACATGCTTCTCGTATCTGTGCCAATCTTGCGCTGTAAGTTAATGCATTCAGTTCTTGGTCTATAATGGCTTAGGAAAAACAGAACAGAATACCATTATGAATACCAATCCTGACTATATCTGGCTTTTAACTCTTACAAGTAGTCCCTGTAAGTGATACTTACACATCTGTGGACTTCCCCCAGTCTTACATTCCTCAATCCAATGGTCAAGAGTACCATGTTCCTCATCCAGTACTCTCTGTAGAGAATCCTACATTGTTCACCAGTGTGAGGGATAAAGATAGGACTTGTCAAGGCCCGGGCAACACTATTCCATGGCACATACCTGTAATCCAAGCTATGATAGTTCTTCTGTAAAAGCCTGGGAACATGTTCATTCACTAGGAGTCCAAAAAACTCTATGGACTCCTGGACACCCCAACTTTGACTGCGGAATCTCAAAACCTCTCCACAAATGGCTTCCATGCCTACCATAGATAAAAACTAATGTAGAATGATGCTTTCCTGACAATTGCAGGTATTGCACTAACTGAGAGTAAGCACTTTTTGGTTTTGCAACATTTGAAAGTGTTGCACATTGCTTATCATCGTGCTAATGTGGTGAGGGTGCGCACTGCCAGACAACATGTTCGCGCAATGACCATTAGTCTTAATTGACTGCATCCGGTTCATGTTTGTGGCTGTCTGGGTCCTATCTGCTACTACAATCCAGTCTATATCATTTAACTTAAAATGTGTGAGGATAGTAACTGGATTGCAGCCAAAAACATTGCTTGTAAACCTATATCTCAGCTGTAATCTTAGCCACTGTTATTCAAGGGTAATAGCTGTTAGCTCAGCTATTAAAATATTTGCTAGTCTTTATGGCACCAATGATATAAGTGTTATACCGTTTAACTAAATACTTAATTTCATTTTGAACTGTAACTGTTTACTACTATTGTTAAACAATACTTACCTATACTCTTGTAGCTTGTAATTAATTGTTGATTTTAATTGTTGTTTTTATTATGGAGCTTTTCTCCCCGAGCCTCTGCTGGAAAAGGACCTGTGTCCAGTCGGATTTACCCGGTCAACAAATGTACATAAATAAATAAATAAATAAAATAATATGCAGTTGCCATTAAATAAAGGGCAACTTGGATGTCACAAACAAGAGTAAAGGTGGGTTTCTGTTATTGCACACGCAAGGTTACTCTGTTCTTTCAAGGGGGGCTAGACCCAGGCTGAGCTAGTTTTATGGCAAAAACAAGGAGATGTTGCTTTTGCTACTCTCCGTTTTTTGCATCCTGCCTGTCTGATCTTGTGTTGTGAAGTCAGAAACTGCAATGTGTCTCCTTACTTTCTAACTTCTCTCTATTATGATTTCCCATTATAAATGTATGGTGCTAAAGTGAGGGTATGCAGTTAATATCAGTACTTTGGAGAGGTATCAATGTCTGAATCTTTGATAGACACATACAAGTGAAATAACTCTCTGCTGTCACACATTACATTAATTTGTGTACAAATCTCCCACCTATTACTCTCTTACTGTACCAAGTGATGAAATACAAGGGCATGCCATAATATTACTATACAATGCAGTATATGTTCAAGACTTACTTTGTAAATGCAGCAGTTGCCGGAGTAGTAGTTCAAGGCTGACTGTGATGCAAGCACTACACAACCAGTACATGGGAAGGTAAAGGCTCTGGCTCTGAGTTGAGGCTGGCAGAGGTTGCAGAATTCCTGTATTGTGTGCCTGTCCACCCTGTAGCACTCTCTACAATGTCAATGTCGTTTATGCTTTGATAAGCTAAATGTGACCTGAAAACTCTTCTCCATCTCGGCCTAGGCATATTGGCAGCCACAGCAGCATTGCTTACAGACTGTAGCAAATACAAATGGAGTTAAGCAGCAGCAGGTCCTAACATTCTGTCTGTAGACTTTCTGTGTGTCTGTACTTTACTGCTTTTGAAATTCACAAGAAAAAACAGCATGGAATCTACGTTTGCTTTATAACTTGTTGAATAGCTCCACCAGATTGGTTGATTAGCACACAATTCAGCTGTTTATGTTGTAATTAGCATCTCTGAAACACAGGCTAAGACAGATGCAATCCATTAATAATTTACTTCAGTATAAAAAGGCAAATGTGTGGCTAGCCAAACTGATGGTGAGGATACTTGCTACATTTGCAGGACATCACAAAAGCAATTTTGTTCAAAGATATCTTTACAGAGGCGTATTACTCCAGAAGGTATGTTTACATTTTGTTACCTACATAAAGCATATGTTGGAATGTATTAATGAATAATGTGAAGCAAAGGCTGTTACATTTTTATCTGTATGCATTTGTTAGAAGTGTACTGATGGCATAGCCATGTTTGTCAAGCCATTTCAGAGGTACATGATTGGCAATACATGAAAATAGAAAAGTGTGTGATACATATATATCAATGGTTCAGGAACAGGTTCTCTGAAAGTACTTTTAGCATTTCAAATATGTTATATTAGAAAAATGGTTCATGTGTCTGCTCTTTTGTCAGTGGGGGGAGCAAAGAAGTTACCCTTATGTTACAGACTAGAACGGGCTGTTCTTTTGGGGGGCACAGTTTGAGTTACTGCTATGGTACGTACAAGGATATGTTGCTCTTGCTACTCTCCTTGTTTTGCATCTTGTCTGTTGTTAGTATTTATCATCTGTAGACTGTTTTGTGCTCTTCCAATGGGTACTATTGACTGCCTATCTCTACTGTTTTATCTGGAAAGAATTACTTTGTAGTTATGTGATACTTGTTGTTTAGAACACAAAATATCAGTGAGGCAGAGACTCCCCTTCAGTGAAGCAGAGAACAATATCATTGCTGACATTCTCAGCCAACATGGGGCATTTTGTCTGGTAAGGCATTGGCCCAATATGCAAAAAAGGCTATGAGTATGGCAGCAGATTGTTGCCATCATCAGTTCTGTAGGTGTCCACAGCTGGACAAATGAACAGTTATGGCAGAGGTCCACTGACAGTATTACCTCTGCACAGAGGTGAGTAGCTGCTGTTGCCTCAGACCAAAGGGTATCCAAGGGAGGGCCTGTTACAGAACTGCCTCTCAGCCCCAATGAAGACTTTCTGGTGAATATCCTCCAAAATGAGAGCTCACAGCAGAGTGGACGACAGCATCTACTTGATGCGGGTGCCATTCCTTCCGAGTCCCAAGAGGAGCTTCCAGGTAGGATCAGTTATATGACCAGTTCTATTCTTTTGTATAGTAAAACAATTGAAATAAAAGTTACTTCTGTGTCACGTCTTTTTTGGGGAAGTTTGCAAATTGCTACTGTGATACGTTCTGTATGGAGTTGTCAGCAACATTCTTGTTGAATGTACAGTTAATGCAGATACAGAGGAGTACAAGTATCCCCTGTCCTTAATGTTAAATGTGATGCTGTTACCCTTACCTATTGCCTAACTTATTTCAGGACCATCAGGAATCAAGTGATGTATGCCTCCTGCAGATGGTAAGCCAAATAAAATGGTGTCACTGCTGCAGTTCAAGTTAAAGAAATATCATAATGTCTCATCTTATGCCTGTTTTGTGTATTGCTGTACTGTCAGAAATAGTGGCAGCACTGTTAGTTGTTTAGCATATTTTGAACCACAGGATAGCAGGTATTAATGTATGCCTGTGTTTCTTCCTTTTTATCACACGTGATCATGACATTGGTAGTGTGGGCCCTGTGCCACCTGATGTCAGTGTCTCATCAAACACTGATGATGAAGACTAAACTGAGGCACAGTCAGGGGGCTGCAGAGGTTGAATCTGACACAGAGGTTGACATCCAGCCACCACCTTCATTTTCCACATATACAGCCTGTAGGCCTACTCCTTCCCACTCCACTGAGCTCACAGATATTGAACAGGTGGTGGGCAATGAAATTCTTCAGGGAAGTGTAGCTACTGTGGCTTCACTGCCTGTTGAATCTGTCCTTAGCCCAAGTGTGGTTGAGGTGCCATGCAGGAGGGTTGATAGGGGTGCTCGGAAGGGGCCTGCTGTCCCTCCTCCACTTGGTGCAGTTGTCTCTTCCCATATCACTCAATGTATGTTTAGGGCTGTTGTGGAGCACAGGCATGCTCAGAAAGGCACTCCTGACAGATGCTTAGGGTTGTAGATGTGGCACAGGCTGACATGTGTGACTCCCTCCACTATGTTGCCGATTCACTGGATTGGATGAATGACATGTTCGAATGACGGGTGTCTGATGGATTGAGGGGTGTCTGTCATGGAACAAGCAGTGTCTGTGATGGAACATCTTCTGGGAGGACAATGGCATCTTCAAGTGTGTAGGTCAGCAATAACATCTGCTGATAGTCAATATGACTGTGATTTAACATGCTGCTGTAGTGGCAGTACTTCCACTGTCCATCAGTGAGTGTGTTGTCCACACCCAGACTTGGCAGGCCATGGGGCTGTGGTACTGGGTGTTCCCATGAAGGGAGCACATCCAACAGACATAAGTCACACTCCGTTAGCAGCACGGCATGTTATCTTGGGCATGGATGTTCCATTGCAACTCCTGGCAGAACCAGTTCTTGTGGTCAGAAGTGACAACGATGAACTGCCAATCATTCACTGCTCACACCTGTCTGATATATCAAGATATAGAGCTAGCAGTGAGCTTGGCTGTGTCCATGCAGACTCTTAACACACCACTGTCACATGGAGGACCCCTACAGACACACACAACAGTTACATGGTTCAGTCTGCCTGCTTCCCTTGCTTAATCACACACACTCACCGACCTCTTCTGTCAGCCTAGGCCTCCTGCCCCAACACCTTGTGCAAGAGATGATAATTGGGGCATATTCCTGTTTTCTCTGTTATGGATTCAGGGATACAAAAGCTTTGTGTCTGATGCACAGGGTGCATAGCAACATTAGTGTCTAGTATATCTGCATTTGTGTTGTTGAACTAATAATTCTACCTGTCACTTATATTTGTCCTGCAAAGCTATACAGTGGATAGCATCATCATGTCAGTACTTTCTAGTGTATTTTCTTGTAAGGGTTGTGAAGTCAAGAGCTGAAATGTGTCTCATTACTTTATAACCCTTCTCTTTAATGGTTTCCAATACATATATATGGTGCACATTATAAACACACCATCCTATTCAGATCTCAAGATTGTATGACAGTACTGTAATCAAACTCATCAGAACAGCAATAAAATATAATGCTCCCTTCTGCATGAACTTCACCAGACACCTGCAGCAGCTGGACAGACCACAGGGATTTCTCCTCAAGATAGCACAGGGCTTACTAACCATACCATGATGTATGATAGATTAAAATACATACCACTGTAAAATGTCTGGTATTGGACTGCACTGTAAGTTTTATTGTAAGCCTCTTAGCTTTGGTTTAAGCACTTGGGCTTCAGGTCCTTTGTTTTACATTAAGAAGGTTCGTAGTCTACACTCTTGTTGAAGTTGCAAAAATATAGAATACCCTGCCTCCTGACCGCAGGCTACAAAAATGTACATCCACCTTCAAAACCCAGCTAAAATCATATCTATGCACCAACCATTTATGTATGTGCAATGGACCTCCCTGAACTCCCATCCTGCTGAAAGAAGGCACCCCCTATGCTTTAGTCAAACACATGATACTGTATTACACTCTTTTCTTTGTACATATTGTAAATATTGTTTGAATGCCTATACTATACTAAAACTCTGCATGTCTGTAAAGTGTATGAACACATGACTGTACTTTATCTCTGCATTATTAGCCTGTTATCCTTTCTACACATGTACCTTGATTGTTATCATAAATCATTCATACTCTGTACCTGTTTTGGAACTTTTCTCCCCAGGACTCTGATGAAAATGGACACTAGCTGTCCAGCTGGACCATCCTGGTAAATAAATGTTAAATAAATAATAATAAATAAATTGTAGGAGGAGGGGGAAGCCTCTGCCCTTTTGAGCTGGGAGTTGCTGGTTAATGGCTTATTGTGGCTTTTGTTATAAGTGTCTTTGTTCTAGTATAAGCACTTGGGTTGCAAACCAGTTATTTTACATTGGGAAGGTTAGTGGTCTAGACTCTTGGGCAGAAGAGCATAGTATACGCCCTTCTAAGCTGGGCAGTGCTGGTTAAGGCTTGTTGTGCCTGTTATTTTAAGTGTTTTTGTTCAAGTTTAAGGCTTGTTGTGCCTGTTATTTTAAGTGTTTTTGTTCAAGTTTAAGCATTTGGGTTCCAGACCAGTTATTTCACACTAGGAAGGTTTGTGGTCTGTAATGGTTTATAATATTGTGGGAGTATTCCACTAAATTGCTGCTTTATTTAAACAGTTTTTTTTTTCTGTTGTGACTGTAATTTTCTGCACTTTGAATTTCTAACTCTTCTGCACTTTATAACATAGGCTAAATTCAGGCTTGCTGAATCTAGACTGTTTGGTATCATTTGAGGAGTAAAACCAGCCATCTTACATTAAGAAGGCCCCCCCATGCACCCTTGTGGCAGAAGTGTGCAGCCAAGGACTCCTCTCAGTTGGGGAATGCTGGAATATGGCTCAGTTTTGGGATTTCCCTTTGTTTACTTTTTTAAAATTGTTTAACTTTGTATTTTAACATCATGTTTGGGGAGGGGGTTACAATCAGTTTACTGGAGCTGCTCAGAGATTGCACTGCTGCCCTGAGAGCAACTCAGCTGTGCACTGTGAAGCAATGATGCAGTTTTCTACCTCTAGTCCTCGATAGAATAGCCACTTTTTGTTAGTCTTGCAGCAAAACCTGGCCCATCTAGCCCACTCCCCATTATGGCAGGTATATACTGGAGCAACTACTGGGAAGTGGTCCATCTAGCCCACTTCCCCAGTAGTTACACCAGTATATACCTGCCATAATGGAAGGAAAGTTTCCCACAGTTTCTCCAGCCAGCTTGATTGTCATGGGCATCCTAAGGAATGTCGCAATTGCCTCATGTAAACTGACAACCAGTGACTTCTACAACAAATGTGAGAGCTGTATCTATACTATGAATTTGTAACCAGTTCTCTCCCATAACAACAAACCAGATATTAAACAGGTTGTCAGAACACACACACCTCTTGCATATAACAAGTTCACAACACATAACCCCACATATGTGGAGGTACTCGACACAAGCCTACCTAATGATCAAAGACCACCAAACTGCAAACCTACTCCATTACACACAATAATAGACACAACAGCATCTCAGCCAATAAACCCTTAAGGCAAAACAACTCAAAACCAAATGTTTTGGAACATAGGCGACTCCATAGTGAGAAACACAGATGTCCCTCACCAGATTGGACAAGGAGGAGGTCACGGTCAGCTGCCTGTCAGGTGCCAGGATCCATCAGATCCTGCATGTACTCAAGACTCTCAACAAGTACCATTATTACTCTGTCATAGTCCATGCTGGAGAGAATGACTTGAGATGTACGTTACTGGACTATATGAACAGAGACATGAATGAGCTCTCAGATTGTATGTCCCAGGCAGGTACATCCTTAGTCTTAAGCAGCATTCTACCATCACTCAGGATGATGCCTCAATATCAACAAAAAATGATTGACTTCAACAATTGGCTTAGCTTCTGGTGTCAGTCCAGGGGGATCCAGTATCTGACAGCCTGGGAAAATATGGCCGACAGACAATGCTGCTTTGCCAGAGATGGTCTTGGCTTTTGGCTGCTGGCAAAGGTACTTGTCTACCCTATAGTGCCTTTTTAGGCAATGTCATAACAACTAAATTCCCAATGTAAAAAACAAATCCACTAGAGACAAAATCAAGGTTATGCTGCTTAATGCAAGGAGTCCAAATCAGAAACTGCATGCTCTGGAAGTACTCCTTAGCTTGGAAGATGCTGATGTATGTGCAGTCACAGTAACATGGTTAAAGGCTGCAGAGAGCCCCCTGGCCACGCAAGGCTACACTGCCTTCCACACATTCAGACTTCGAAATGAGAGCATACACCTTAAGATTAGTCAAACAGCATGACTCCCTAGAGCTACTCTAAGTCAGACTGATTGTAGGTAAAACCCCCTTCCATGTCATTGTTAGCTATAGGTCCCACACTATGAACCACAAGAACCAGTCTGTCTACTTGGACCAACTTGAGTCACTCACTATACAGCCAAACACCTTGGTCATGAATGATTTCAATTACCCTTTCATCGATAGGGAGGTACATATGAGCACAAACATGCTTACTGTAAGGTTCCTGGACATTTGTTAATACAAATTCTCTGGAACAGATAGTCTGCACCGTGACAAGGGGGTTGCATGTCCTAGACCTAGTACTCACCAAAATAGGGGGTCTCTGCACTAACCCCTGTGTGTCTCTCTTTCTGGTAAAGCCTGGTCATAATTCAGTCTTGTTTGAATTAATGATCATGCATGACCCCCCAAGAGCAAAAAGGATGAAAAATGTCTCCAATGCAAATTATAGCCTCCTAAGCAATGCCATAGATTGTTGCAATCCCCCCATGCTACCACTGCCAATAATGAATGTTATACAGAGGTGTACACAAATGCCCTGCATAAACACTTATACAAATTTATAGACTCGGCTGTACCTGAATGGACCAAAACAAGGTCCTCACAACAAAACAAGCCACCCAAGTGGGCATCAAGCATAAATAGGCTGTACAACAAGTAGAAGAAACTAATGTCTAAGAACAAGGAGAAACTGACTCAGCAGAGGAAGAAAATCCACCACAGCTTGAGCAAGCAAATTAGATATATTGTAAAGTTCTCTAAAGCCAATTACAAAGCTAAACTAGCATCTCTAGCTAAGAATAATTGCAAGGCATTATTTAGATATATCAGAAATATAAAAGTGAAGGCCCAGATGTGTGCCAAACTAGTAGTGAATGGTATCACTCATACTAACCCTGAGGACATCACCAACCTGCTAGCAAACAGATTTGGTGCTAACTTCACCACACTGTCTTCACCAGACATACACCAAAGCATACCTGCCACTCTACCTAGTATAGTCAAAGAGCAGGTCATACCCGCATTCTCCATGGCCAAAAACACAGCCTCTATGGGACAAGATAACATCCCAGGCTGCCTACTAAATGCTCTAAAACGGGACCTATCAGAACCACTTGGCACTCTCTTCAACCACACTCCAAGTACTAATTTTGGAAAAGTGGAAAACAGTAATTCTCTTGCACAAATGTGATCCCTCAACTGACCCTGAGAACTGTGAACTCCTAAGCCTAACCAGCCTTATTTACAAAGCCATGGAGAGAATCATCATGGATCTTAACAATAAAGACATAGGTGACATTCAAATTCTTGACCCGACCCAATTTGGCTTTGCTAAGGGTAGGTCATGCTTATTAAACCTGATGGATGTCTTCAAGATTGTCACCAAAGCTCTGGATGAAAGTAAAACAGTACATACAGCCTATCTTGACTTAGCCATAGCTTTTGATAAAATCCCCTACTTAGACATCATACATGCATGTGGCATGTGTGCATGTGAGCAGACATCATACAGAATTAACCCATATGTCACTGGATGTGTAGCCAATTGCCACACCAGCAGAATGCCTACTGTCAATGTTGGGTATTCCACCACTACCAGCAGACCAGTTACCACTGGTGTACCAAAAGGATCTGTGCTAGCCCCTATTGTTTGGAATCTATTTCTCAGATGTCAAGGTGAAAATAAATGGCCTGTGGCTTACCAAGATCGCCAAAGACTGCAAACTGGGGTGCAATCACTGAGTCTTCCAATGATGCTGACATACTACAAAAAGAGCTTACACAGACACATGACTGGAGCCAAAGCCGCAAACTTAAATTAAATGGCAAAAATGCATTATCATCCCTTTTGGCACAGGGGAAATCCCTGCAAATTACAATATTAACAGTACCCCTATTAGCTCAAACTCTGTGGTAAGAGACTTGGGAAAACCGGTTGATAACAACCTTAATTTCAATCATCATGTGTCCATACTGATAAGGGAGGCCTTCTGTGTTGCACATTTCATAAGTAAGGACATCACATCCAGAGCTAAGGATGTTATAACTTCCCGCATCAGACCAATAATAAAGTACAATGCTCCCTTCTGTGCACCTCACCAGAGACTTGCAGCAGCTGGAGAGACCTCAGAGCTTTCTCACCATGAAAATTCAAGACCTTTAACACATGACCTCCATGGACAGACTGAAGGCCCTGTCACTGTACTCTGTATCTTATAGGCTGCTGAGAGGTGACCTGTGCCTGGTCTACAGAGCAGGCTCAGACCCTGCCCTAATGGAAATGATGCACATCCACAAGTCACATGGGACAAGATTCACTCACTCTAGGGATCTTAACCTAGCGTGTGACATTAACAGGACATGCTAGAAAGACAGATATGCTTCCCAGAGATTGCCACTCCTCTGAAACAACCTCCCAATTCACATAAAACAGAGCTCCTCCATGACCCTATTTAAGGATAACTTAGACAACTGGATGGGAGACCCTAGATTTACCCCAGATGGGTCACCTATGTCCCTCTTAGATAAGGAAAGTCAGTGATGATCATAGACTTTTGCTGCAAATATAGACCATGCAACCTGGTCAGTAAATGAACAAGACTATAACATGGCTAGACTTATAAAGGCCCTAGGGCCAGTAGCCTAATATGAACCTAAGGTGACATCTGCCTGGGCTCCAGGCCAGTGTCTGATCATGTGGGGATGACTGCATATGCAATAATTTGATAAAGCCAATGACATCATGCTGGTGAAAAATGCTTGCTGTAATGTCAAGTAACAACTCAGGCACACACACCTACTTGATTGCAGTGAGTATAGAGCCACTATCTATCTAAGTACATAGACTACAAAACAGAGTACTTTATGCAAGCACCACAGCACAAGTTTGACCTTTACATGGCTGCAGGTCAATTTATATTTGATGACATCAGCAGTGGATGTTAAAGAGAAGAAGGTGGGAGGCCTACCTTAAATGGAGCTGTAGGCAGGTGCAAGTATCAAAATACTGTCAGTTTATGGGACTGGGGTGGTAACTGCAACTGAGTAGACATACACACACACACACACACACACACACACACACACACACACACACACACACACACACACACACACATGCACACAGATACACACATAGATGACTGCAGGGAGAACAGAAACCCTACCTATATAAATACACAGACAACATAACTCAGTAATTTACGCAAGCACCACAGCACAATTCTGACTTTTGCATGTGTGCAGGTGAACTAATAGTAGACAACATCAGCAGGTCATAAGGGGGACAACAGGTTGGGAGGCCTGCATAGGCACATGGATTCATAGGTTCATATGAGAGCAGTAGCCTAACATCACCAGGGTGTGCAGAAGCCTAGCTATGTAACAACATAAGTACAGTTATTGAGCATAGTTGGATGTTTGAGTTAGCAGAGCAAGGTTGTCAGCACCACAGACTGGCCCAATCCATAAGGGAGCACACAGCATTATATATTAAACTTTGTAGTGTGGTTGATATATTTGTGTCAAGAAATACTGAGACTCCAGGGTTGTATTGCATGGGGGGACAACACATGTATGCATTGTGAACATATAATTTATGCTTAGAATGTGCCCTCAATTTGCAATGAACAATAAGCACCAATAAGAAAGTATGATATATACAGTTCCACAGCGCAGTGAGCAGCGGATTTGAGCGATAGTTAACAATGCGAGTTACACCTGTTTGCATGTAGGTAAACAGTGCACAAATGCGAGCCGCATTGCTAATGTCTTTCGAGCAGAATGCAACAGTGGCAAGCAATTGCATGTATAGGCAGTTATGTATGTGATTTGCTAAAGTTAAAGACATGCTAATCAAGATAGCAGGAATACATTTACAGTACTATGGAACACAGTATCTCTGCAGCCATACATTTGGTCTCCTATGTAATTCTTCATAGATTACTCTATCAGTAAAAGTAATACTATATGGAATATGAGGTATTCTAACCCAGGATTATGTGTAAAGGTTCATAGGTTGATAGGTAGGTACTAGGCTATTGGCCCTAGGGCCTATATAAGCTCAGCCAAAAAGGTACCCTGGCTTTCACCACCTAAAAACAATTATTTTCCTGTGCCCCTGTTGAGCAGAGCCACATAGGTGATCCCCAGGGTGAATTTCCTATTTTCCATCCAATCATCAAGATTTTTCTTGTAGAGTACTAATGAGGAGCTTTGTTTGATATAGATAGGTAAACTGTTCAAGAGTATGGGAAGTCTCTAGGACAGGAATCTACCCCTCCAGTATGTTCTGTTTATTGTGGTGACAAGGTTTAGGTCCTTAGAGCATGTAGCTCAGAGGGATTGGGTTTTCTTTAAGTGGATCATGTCCAACAGGTCTGGGTTTAACATAGCTTTGTATGTTAGGCAGAGAGATCCCCTCGGAGTAGGCGATATGTGATGGAGTAAAGCTGGAGTTTTTTGAGGTGGTCTGCATAGGGCATCTGTTTGAGGCTGGTAATCCTTTTTGTGAGGTATTTCTGCAGCATTTACAGTTGTTGTAGGTGTCTTTTGAGGTACATACCAAAAGGGGCATTGTAACAAGTAGAGTGGAAAAATTACCTATTTTTTCCTGGATGAGAAACCTTTTGTGATGAGGTGTGCCACGTCGAATGATTTCCTGACTACTGTGGTGATGTGATTATCAAAGAAGAGACTAATGTCCACCTGTTTCCCAAGGTCTATTATCATACTTTTGGTGTTAAGTAGACTGCCACCTATGTGGTAGCTCATGGGTACAGAGCTTTTACCAAAGGGGATGACAATGCACTTTTTGGCATTGAGCTTGAGGCCATGGCTTTGACACCAGGCATTTGGCTCAGTGTCCTACCCTTTTGTAGGATGTCCACATCGTTAGGAGTTTCGATTATGGCTCCTAGTTTGCAGTCATCTGCAAACTTCATTAGCCAAAGACCTTCTGTGTTAGCCTGTACTTCAGAAAAGTAGATACACAACAGGACAGGACCCAGGACAAAACCCTCTGCTACTCCACTTGTCACTGGTCTGAAGTCGGATTTGGAGTTTGCTACTTTCACAGTGTGGGTTCTGTCAGTGAGCCAGTTGGCAACCCATTTTATGACATAGGGATTTATACCTAGTTTAGTGAGTTTATCTATAATTCCAGTGTAAGGGATGGTGTTAAAAGCCTTGGCGAGATCTAGATAGGCTGTGTGAACCATCATACCTTCATCTACATCTTTGGTGACTGCTTCAAATAAGTCTATCAGGTTTAGGAGACATGATCTGCCTTTTACAAACCCAAACTGGGTGGGGTCCAGAGTTTGGAGATTACCAATGCCTTTGTTTAAGTTCCATGATGATATGTTCCATGGCCTTGCAGACCAGGCTCGTTAGGCTAATGGGGCGGTAGTTCCCAGGGACTGTGGTTGCCAGTTTTTTCACTATTTATATTATGCTTATATACTCTTAGTAAGGCACATGCATTAGCACATGTACTCATTGGTATCAAGTCAGATGTATTTTATATATATATATATATATATATATATATTTTTTTTTTTTTTATAGATATATTTTATATATTTTTCTATGCATGTTTTAACAGAATTATTAGCTTGGATAAGGAATGTGTGATATATGATATTCTTATTGCATTATTTAGTTTTATATTTTTTATTCTGCATTGGCAACTGTGTTTCTCTTTAATTAACAGTGATTAGGGTAATTGCTTGCATCATCATGTGACTGTTTCAAGTATTTAAGGAAGTGTGGAATTTCAACAGTTGTCTGATGAAGGGGTTGATCCCTGAAAGCGCTAACATGTGTACTGTTTGTACTGTTCTACTTAAATAAATCTCCTAGCTGTGGTACTGTCGGTGTTTCTTTACGTTTGTAGTTCCTTATTTTCCACTGACAGTTTTGTGCCTAGAGAGGACTCTGTGCATCCACTGTGATTGCCACCCTTTTGTGGAGTTGGATAACTGTCACTGTGCGCCATCCAGTGGGCACAAAGCCTGAGGTGAGGCTATGATTGAACATGGTGCTTAGGTAGGGTGCCAGTTCATTCTGTAGTTTGTGTAGAATACAGCCTGGGATGTTGTCAGGTCCCATGGATGCTGTGTTCTTGGCTTTGGAGAGTGTGGTTTTTACCTGTGCAGCCATGGTTATAGGAACTTTGCATTCTTCCAGTATAGAGATGGGCTCTTTAGGGGGTGACAGGGGGTAAAGTTAGCACTGAACCTATCTGCCAGGATGTTGGCAATATCAGTTGGTTCTGTATATTTAGTGCCATTGTGCTGTAACTCAGAGCAGATCTGAGTGTTGGCATTGAGATTCTTGACATAGTTATAGAATGTTTTGTGGTTGTCTTTAGAATCAGTGGCAATTTTGTTTTAATAACTACCTTTGGATGATTTTATGAGGAATCTTAGCTTCTTACTGAGGCTGACCAGGGAGTTCCTCCAATCATGGGATTTTACTCTTTTTTTTTGCAATAGTTTCTTTCTTCTGTTGTAGAGTGTATTTATGGCAGGGGACCACCAAATTGGCTTCCTTTTTTTGGAGGATAGCATCTTGGTTTTGTTAGGGATAGCACGATCTATGCACTTGTGTAAGTGCTTATAAAGTGCATTTATGTAGGATTCAGCAGTCGTAACTCTATTGTCTGTCTGCATGGGTGTCGTGAAGTTTGCCACTTTTGTCTTAAGAAGCTTGAAGTTGGCTTTGGAGAACTTTTTTATGGTGGTTTTCCTAATGAGGGGTGGGGGCGGGATGTGGATGTCTAGGGTGATTAGCTTACTTCACATACCTACATGTACACTTCTGTATAACAGTCTTAGACTTACATCTGTTGCCACATGATTGTTGAGGAAACAGTTATCTATGTTGCACTTCATTTCTGTAAACTGCAATATCACAGCAGTAAAACAACGGTTGCACACTCTATACTACAACCCAGTACCATCTGTACTCCAGGCTGCATTTTGCATTTTCACAATGGGCAAGGGCATTAATTGAATGTTTCCAGTTTCTGTTTTCATCTGTCTACTTCCTAGGTGGTCCACCTCACTTTGCTCAAACTAGATAAACACAGCGATTCCCTGCATCTGCTCTTTGCTTTATGTGGTGCATCACACAAAAATTGCAAATAAAAATGAGAAGAATAAAAAAAATAGTAATGGAGACATATAAGTAAAATAAGTGTCTGCTGTCACATGTTAAGGTAATTTCTGTATAAATCCACCACAATTAACTTCCTTACTGCACAGAGTTAAGAAATACAAGCATATGCCATAATACTATTAAAGAAGAATACATTCTAGGTTCAGGACTTATCTTGGAAATGCAGCAACTGATGCAATTTTATCTCAGGCCTTAAATTTCCTTGTCTATACTTCACTGGTATTGATGTATGCAGGAAAAACAGAATTTAGGCTACATGGGTGCTTCATACCTTGCTGAATAGCTTCACCGTACTAAAAATGACCTTCTTATGCTGTTGTTAGCACCTATGAAAAACATCTGCTGCTTTACTGACTATATCAGCTCTATTGGTGTTTGTTAGTGTGAGATGCACACCTATGTGCCACTGCGTGCACAGATGCTGAAACAAGATAAATGCAGGTGATCTTTTTATTACTTTTCTCTATGCCTGTGATGTCATGCAAACATGCAGCTCAGAAAGTGAAGGAAAGGTTGCAGACCCTGTCCTAGAACCTAGGACCTTCTATACTCTAGCCCTATACATACACATGCTGCTACAGGAAGAGTCGTGTCACAAGCACCAAGAAACTTGTCATTCGTTACTTTATTTCCCATGGTTGTGCTTAGCACAGGATTGCACGAACAAGGACAAAAAATAAAAAATAAATTTTAAATTAAAATGGACAGAGATGATACATTTTAACAAACAATAAAGAGAATGAAACATAACTTGTGAATTGTGCACTGCTTACATGCACTTTTATACTTCACAGACCTACATGTACAGCTCTGTAAGTGTAATATGATACCACCCTGATGTCTTCATTCATTTTTGCCATGCATTGAGCATGAACACTGTGAAAGTACCCACACAAAGTGAACATCCCTGCATGGTTAGAGTTTTTTGACATTCAGCAATTCTAATGAGTTTTAATCTCATTTGCATCTTCACTACATTGCCAGCCATGGATTTACATGGTTAGCATCTGTGTAGGCAGGAAAACTGAAGTGGAACCCAACTTAACACACTCAAGTGAGGGTCTGCACAGAGGAATGCAGGTTTTGATACAATTTGACTGTATTCTGTCAGATACATACTGCATATGCTTGCATGACAGTATGAGCAGTATGTTTTATGGGATTTGCACTTTTAGCTGTCTGCATTAGTTATGAGTACATTCTTCATTTGGGTGTGGGGGAGCAAAGCTGCATTTATGTCATGGCACTTAAAAAGAACTGTTGCGATTGTTAATATATTTTTCTAGAATCCAGCATGTCTGATAATGTCATAACGTGTGTGGGGTTACATTTTACGGTCAGTTCTTCACAAATCTATAGACTTTTATGTGGTATTATTTCCATATCAACTCCCTTCCATGGCTGTATTCGGAAAACTTTCGAATAAATGGGCAGCGTGAGCACAGAGTCTACACAGTTGCTTTACAGCTTGTTGAATCACTCCACTGATTTGATTTGCTTAATTAGCATACAGTTTAGCTACTTATGCTGTAATATGCATGCCGCAGAAGTTTCTGTGTTTGTGCATGTGTACGCACCACTACATTGTGTTTATTGAATCTAAAACTATCTGCAGCTGCATGTGCATTGTGCTGTGATGTACCCATGGTCAAAAATGATCATGTAGGCTTTATTGACTGCCACCAATGTTTTCTTTTTGGTTCAGTAATCAGGAAATTAACTTATTTTAAATTGTAGAGGGTGAGTATGGTGAGAATAAAATCCGTTGTCTCAATGTGTAGTTATTCACAATACATTTTGACATAAGAGTGAGAACTTTCTGCTCAGCATTATTTTATAAAATATAAAAACATAATCCACATAGAATAAATGAGAACCCCCTTGAAACAAACTTATAAAATTACTTCTTCTTATCTCATGCAAATAATAAATGCTGTGGGCTACCAAGATCATCATTAGCAACAGCTAAAGTATAACTTTATTGAGGCTGACAAAGTAGAATGTTAAAGTACTGTTGAAAATCTACAAAAAATATCATTTATTGAATCAAATGTGTCTATTTAAGTTATAATAATGAAAACAGCTTTTTGCTCCTAGTCTTAATTTGCTGCACGGATAATCAGATTTTTAAATCAGATGTATGCCTCTGGTAAATATCATAAAATTCTATCCATTTGTATGCTCTGTGAATTTCTACAACTTTGCATATTTTATGGATAATGGCATTAATGTCCATCAAATCAACAAAATGAGTTCATACTCAGTTCAAATTCAAAATGAAGGATGCATGGCAAGATGGCACATTCTTCCTCTATCCCTCATGCAGCCTGTGTTAGTATTGGTGGTAACTGCCCTGAACCTTTACTACTAGAAAGGACTGCTATTTTGTAATCTGGTAGATGAGAATGATTAGGAGTTCTGGAGCTAAATAAATGCATTAAAGACATATTTATGCATTCAGAATGCAACTGTTTAAGAAATTACAATTTAATAAACATAAAAAACACTTTATAATTAATCGATGGTTCACTAAATAGATTGCCGCACTGAATCAGTTTACTGGCTAACATAAATCTCTCATTTAGCTCCCGTTTCAATTTCTCTAGATTTTGCATATTTTGTATTTTGTAAAAACAGTTGCATTTACCTACAAAAAGGAGCACCTCACTTTCACTAAATACAGTACATAATAAAGTAAATAAATACATAACTAAGTAAAAAACTAAAATCTGTTGCTTAATTTGTTTATAACAGTAACATGGTAGTTAAGCAGATGAAAACATTCGAGCACTGAAATGTTTACACACACAGACATATACACATTCACACACACACACACACACACACACACACACACACACACACACACACACACACACACACACACACACACACACACACATACACACTCACACACTTAGATTCAATAAACTCTGTGTAGTCTTTGTACTAACTCTACTTGACGTTTATGCTTTTGCATGATGAGCAACAGTGCTAATGCATATACATGCATGCATCTCGCTTACAGGGATACAAGCAAGGTTTCAGACAAGTTTACCTACAGCCATACATATTTCTGCGGTATTGTGCAGACAGCCAGCATGATAACCAGGTCTAAAATTAATGTAATGAATGCAGTAGTAACACATTATAGAAAAGTGTACTTGTTTCAATGTACACTACAACATGGTTTTGGCATACAGAAATAAAGGTTTTGTGGTGATCATCAACGGTATATAGAATGCAATATAAATACAATAGTCTGGGGAAGTGTGTTTATTGAAACAGGCCACAGACATGATGGTAGGAATGAAGAAAGAGGAAGAGGACACATGAAATATGATAATATACACCAGATATGGGCATGTCAATGTACATACTCCCAAAAGACTAGGCAGTAGCATGAAAAGTAATCACATATGTACATATTACAGTACTTACTGCTGTTTGCACGTCCTCAGATATCAATGGAGATGACTGGTTGTTTATATATATATATATATATATATATATATATATATATATATATATATATATATACCTTGACATAAACACTGGAGTGGACATTTAGCAGACAGTATATAGAATAGGGGCATGTGTATATTGTGAAGGTGTGCAAAATGACTTGCTTTAATATGACTGAAATGTCAGCATAGCTCTCAACCAATCAGGGACACATAGCAACAGGCTCATGGACAAAGGATAGACAGAAGCAGGCACAATCATGAACAAAATATCATAATAATACCACCATTAATCTGTGCCATTGCCATAAAATGTGTGACTGAGTTATTATCATGTTCTGCAGAAACACATTGGTATGACTATACTGATTTGTCAGTAATCTATAAGGGGAATCAAGCAAACCATACTCAAAAATGAGCATGTTTTTGGAGGTGTTAAGAGGGACACTGTAACACCTGTACTCCTGGCTAGTTGAGAAGTTTGCATGACATATATGCCACAATCCACACTTGCAAGAATGTAACCCATGCCATCAATGTTGTCAGTGAGCTGCATATTTACTGGGCGCATCACAGGAAGACGTATCACACATGCATCTTGTAAAAGACCTTGGAGAGAAGTGTACATTGTCAATTTCTAATGGTTATGCATCACACAGAATATTTATGTATGGCCAAAAAGATGTGTGGAAGCTCACTGCAGCAAAACTAATATACTTGAGTAAATCATCCTTGGAATATATAGGTATCAGCACATGGACAGCAACACTTAAAAACAGAATACTATTATCAGTAAATTCCCTACACACAGCTGTGTATTGCATTCATCTGCCACGGGTAATGGCATTGGATATTTATTTATTTATTGTGTTTGATCACCTGGATAGTCCACTGGGCCCAAAGAATCCATTTTCTGTGGAGGCCCGGGGAGAAAAGCTCCACATTTATTACATACAGACAAGAAAAAAATATTGAATAATACAGATTTTGTAAGACAACAGTAGCACATAAGCTTTATGATTGTATACAATGGTTTGATAAAATGGCTACACTGGTGACAGCAGTGAGGAAGGCAGATAATTTAGGAGTACCTAGAATAAAGGACTTAATTGATGAGTAAGTAACTAGCAGAGAAGGAGTTAGTTAAAAGGTTAAGGATAAGGAAAGCAATAATCTTAAGTTAGTTATGCTACAGGCTGAAGAAAATAGTAGGAGGAGTAGGGGTGAATAGAGAGGGGCAGGGAAGATAGAGTAGTTACAGGTGAATAGAGAGGGGCAGGGAAGATAGAGTAGTTACAGGTGAATAGAGAGGGACAGGGAAGATAGAGTAGTTACAGGTGAATAGAGAGGGGCAGGGAAGATAGAGTAGTTACAGGTGAATAGAGAGGGACAGGGAAGATAGAGTAGTTACAGGTGAATAGAGAGGGGCAGGGAAGATAGAGTAGTTACAGGTGAATAGAGAGGGGCAGGGAAGATAGAGTAGTTACAGGTGAATAGAGGGGGGGCAGGGAAGATAGAGTAGTTACAGGTGAATAGAGAGGGACAGGGAAGATAAAGTAGTTACAGGTGAATAGAGAGGGACAGGGAAGATAGAGTAGTTACAGGTGAATAGAGAGGGACAGGGAAGATAGAGTAGTTACAGGTGAATAGAGAGGGACAGGGAAGATAGAGTAGTTACAGGTGAATAGAGAGGGACAGTGAAGATAGAGTAGTTACAGACTGAAGAGGCAATGGATATTGAGAGGGCGGTCAGGTTTTGGGTTTGTTAACAGAGGTGCAGGTACATATCCAGTGTGAGGAGAGATGGAGTTTATGGGAGCTTTTAAAGGTAGAGGTGTTAGCCATAGCTCTGAGTGAAGGGGGAAGATCATTCCATAACTTAGAGACAGTAAAAGAGTACAGCATTTGGCCAGCAGAGAGCTTAAGATTATCGACATTTAATAGCATTTTGTTTTCAGACCTGAGGTGACGATTAGGATGGTACTTAGCCAGTATACTACTCAGGGATGGGCAGGCTGCTGGGAAGTAGATAAGTTTATGAGCAATAGCAAACTGTAGGTATGTAAGATGATGGGGAAGTTCAAGCCAGCCTAGTTGCTGCAGTGTGGTGCAGTGGTGGGTGGAGAATTTGGTATTTGTAGCAAATTTGGCAATTTTATTGTAACATGAGTTGAGTTTAGATTTCAGAGAGGACGGTATATTGGTAAGGATGGGGGGCCCATATAAGGGAGTGGGAAGCAGGAATGCAGAAGCAAGAGCCTTTTTTGCAAGGGCACTAAGAAAGTAGTCATGCCTATAAAGGGATCCTAGTTTTTGATGTTTTTTTTATATATTATTATTGATATGAAGGTCAAAGGTGTCAATGATGACACCAAGCAGCTTAGTATTGGGAACTATTTCACTGATGGTATTATTTTGGGAATGAACAACGAGTTCAGTTCTATTAACTGGGCTACATTTTGTTGGGTGAATATTAAGAGTTTGGTTTTTTGGGGGTTAAGGGCAAGGTGGTTCTGAGACATTCAGGATTCAGTTGAGGTGAAAGCTTCTTGGGTAAGTTGTTGTCATAAAGAAGCAGATTTATAAGAGAAGATAATAGTGGAATCAGCATATTGTATTAGGGTGGGAAAGAGTAGTGTAGAAGTCATTGATAAATATACTGAAAAGAAGGGGACCCAGTTTAGAGCCTTGGGGTACCACTGTATTGGTGTTGATGAAAGGGGAGAAACAGCATTGCCAAATAATAGACTGTTGTCTGTTAATACGATAGTCAGAAAACCATTGCAGAGTGGTGGGAGAAATGCTCAGTTTGGACAGTTTGATAAGCGGAGTGTGGGGGGTGAAGGGTGTATCAAATGCTTTTGAAAGATCAAGAAAGAGTGCGGATACTATAGATTCTGAGTCTCATGCTCTGTTAACTGTGTCCAGGAAGGAAATGAGGGTGGTATTAGTGCTATGTCTAGGCCTAAAACCATGCTGAGTGGGGGAGAGAAGTTGGTGTGTAACCAAGTGATTAAGGAGCTGAGTTTGAATGCACTTTTCAAGTATTTTACAGATGGGGGAAGGTATGGCAATAGGTAGAAATTAGAGATGTTGGAGTTATTTCCACCTTTGTGAAATGGAAGAACATATGCTTTTTTTTTCCAGATTTCTGGTATGCAAGATTCCTGGATGGATCTATTGATGAGGATGCTGCTGGGATAAGCTATGGAGGAGGCTGATAGTTGTAAGAATTCTGCAGGTAGGTTATTAGGAGCATTGGTGCAAGGTTTTAGTTTGTGAAGAAGTTTTCTTATGGTTGAGGTAGGTATAGGAGAGTGTGAGAAAGTGGGAATTGAAGTTTAAGGGGTGTGCAGTATGTTACTGTTTGGTAGATTTGTGTTGAAGGGTGGGAAGGTGGTAGTAAGTGTAGTGATGGTTTCTATGAAATAAGAGTTAAAAAGAGAGGTTAACTCAGATGGTGTTGTTTCAGGGTTCGGGGATGCATTATGGCTGGTTCCAGGATGGAGTAGGGAGTTGATTGCTCCACAAAATTTCCTGGGGTTATGATTATGTTGGTTTTGGAGTGTTTGGAAGTGTTCTTTTTTGTTTTTGGCAACTAACCGTTTGGCCTGATTACGAAGTTGTTTATATAGTGTGAGGTTGGAATCTGTCTTGTTTTTTACCAGGTATTCCAGGCTTTGTCCTTTAGGACATAGCTTGCTTTGTGGACTTGGTAAGCCATTTAGCATGATTAGTTTTGACTCTTTTGAGATGCAAGAGTATCAAGGATCCTAAGAAATGTGGAATTGAAGAATTCTGCAACTTCATTAAGAGGGAGAGATTTTAATGCATTCCAGTTGGTATTGTACAATATGTCATTATGTGTAATAGGGGTGAAATGGGATAGATCTCGGGTATATCTATAATGATGTATGTTAGGTAAAGTGGTGGGCTTGCATATTGTGAATGCTGGTGAATGGTCACTTATACTATCTGGGAGTATCCCGGAGGTGGAGATGATTTTAGGGTCTGAGACTATGATCCAATCCAGAAGTGAGCCTTTGCTATGTTGTTTGTCAGGTCTAGTGATATCAGAGATGAGTTGAGTATAGATATGAAGGTTGATGCCAAAGGAGGGGTTATTGTTGAGAATGTCTAACTAACTAATATTGACATCACCTAGGATGATTGTTTAATTTTTTATATTATTGGTGGCCCATTATTGGTGGTATTATTGTCTGTATCATCAGTATCTGATGCGTGAATTAAGAAGTCATCAGTTATAATGACACAGGAAAACACAAGACTGATAGCAATGCACCAGTATGCCCATGTACACAGAAGCTACAGCAGTGCAAAGTGTAGTGTCAATGAGCAGAATGCTGTTACTGTGATAGTGCTCGCATACCAAATGATACATGGCGCACACTTTATATCAGCCCATGTCAAACCCAAGACCTGTGCCACAGGATCGCTACCACCCTAACATTGCCATGGAAACTTTTATATTACCATGAAGTTGTGAAATGCATGGATAACTGTTCATGCAAAGTATTAAGAGATAATACTAATGCAATGTACTGGCACTTCCATGATGCTGTACAGTCACACTATAGCTGTACCTAGGATAAAATTGAATGTCATATGTATATAGGTGTATAGGAGAATTTTAGGCCATGTCTTACATGTATTTCACAATTTTAAATAGCTCTGTGAACAATTTTCCCACAGGTATGAGCCTATGCTACATTATTCAATAACTATTACCTCTGTCTATTAGGCATACAGCAGCAACAACAGGATTACAATCACGATTAACCATCCATTGATCTAGGTAGTACTTGAAGAGGGTCAGGTAAGACCTTTGGTTTACAAGACTGGGAAACTTGTTCCAGAGAAGGGGGTGTTATCTGCATAATATAATTTATTATGCCAGAGGTTCAGTTAACATCCTTGAAACAAATCACCCTTGTGCAGTTTGTATTTACAAAGTGTAACATTCTGATCATGGTCAGATTGTAGACTGCCCTGTAGACCAGATGCAGATCGACCCTTAGTAGTCTGTTGGAGATATAATAAATTTATAGAGCTTTCAATCTCTCTGCATAGAACTTGTTGTTTTTACCATGTATCGGCTTTGCGCAATAACACAGCTATTGTAGATGTGTGGTGAGGTGCATGGAAAAGGGTGCATTGTACACAATTATCAGTGTGAAAAGGGGTGAGTACAATGGCATTATTATGTCCTTTGCTGTGGATGGCCTGTGTATACTTATGAGTTGTGCCACATACAATATATTTGTTACCACTGTGGGCACATGGTGGTCAAAGTTCTGATTACTATCTGAGTACTCAGATGATGTACCACTGGGTCTATTCATAGGGGTGTGCTGTCTATATTAATATTAGCTTGGGAATTTACTTTAAACAAGGAAATAATTATGCTTTTTGGATCATTTATTTTGTTTCCATGGCTCTAGCAACAATCATCTTTAAGATCATAGGATCATAGGAGGTTACTCGACTATAGACCCTGCAAGTTATTTCAACCTTAGCCATTTCATCCCAATGTAATATCATAGATACTGTAGTCAATACACAGGATTATATTTAGCAATGACTGCCCATGTCCAGCAGAGTTGTGGGCTCTATCCCCAGTAAGAATTTACAGGGGCCCATCCACTCATCCAGGTTTCTTTTGAACAGTGTCAGAGGTGCACTGCTTTACATGAATTTCCAGCCTATTCCAAAGTTGCATCAGTCATGGGGAGACACATATGTCCCTCCAGTACATTCTATTCAGGTTGCAGGCTATATTTAGGTCCCTGGAACAATTAGCTATAGTCCTGTTTGATTTAGGGATGTGCAGCAAATTCAGTAGGTTTGGGTCACAGATTGCTCTGTAAGCCAGGCATAAGACTATATGATACTGAGTACAGTGACAGGGAATTTAGTCATTCTGTGTTAGGCACATGCTGGAGTCCCTTGATCTTCTTAGTTAAAAAAACCTGATGTGTCTCCAATTGCTGCAGGTGTTTTTTACAGTACAATCCAAAAGGGGAGTTATACGCAGTTATTGGCCTGATTACTGACAAGTAATCTCCCTTGCTCTAGAGGTGATGCCTTTGCAAATCAACTCTACTATGTAGAAAATCTTCCTTACTACAGGAGTCACACGGCGGTCAAAGTTATAGTTGCTGTCTACTTGTAATACCAGATCTATTATCACTTCATAGGCACATAGGGTATTGTTAATTTGATAGTGTGAAGAGACATTGTTTTTACTGAAGGGAATGATGATGCATTTCTTTGCATTCAGTTTGACACCGTGACTAAGAAACCAATCGTTGGTCTGCATAAGACCCTCTTGAAGTATACTGACATCATTTGTAGATTCAATAACTGCACCCGGTTTGCAGTCACCCATAAAGTTGGTCAGCCACAGCCCCTTAATTTTGGTTTGAACATCTGAGAAGTACATCCCAAACAATAGGGGGCCCATCATTGACCCTTGTGGCACCCCACTGGTGACAGGTCTACTGGTTGATGTGGAGTCACCCACATTGACTGTGTGACCGGTTTATGAACCAGTTGGCAACCCATCTTACAACAAAGGGGTTTATATTCATCTTGCTAAGCTTATAGGTAATGCCCAAGTCTGGGATTGTATCAAAGGCCTTTGTCAAGTCGAGGTATGCTGTGTTCACAGATTTGCCCTAGTCAATGGCCCTAGTCACATTTTCAAAGAAATCCACCAGGCTTAACAGGCAAGCTCTACCCTTGATGAAGCCAAATTGGTTCGATCCAGGGTTTAGAGATTGCCTGTGTCTTTATTTAGTGTCCCTATTATATCATCGAAGATGCAAAATCTCGAATGTGTCTTCATCAAACTGAAAATAACGAAAATTTAAAAGAGCGAAAGGGCATATAAGCAATTTCTTTCCCTGGGAAAGAAATCGCTTGGCCACCTCCATTACTTTGCCATTTTCTCCACTGTAGTGTGATCTTGGAGTTGGTATATTTAGTTAAGGGGTGTGGGGGGGGGGGTGAAGTCCCCCACTTTGCTTTGTTTGTAGTTTTTTTTTTCTTTTTTTTTTTAATTGGGCCAAGCAATTTCTTTCACAGGGAAATAAATTGCTTATATGCCCTTTTGCTCTTCTAAATATTCATTGTTTTCTGTTCGATGAAGACACTTTCGAAATTTTGCATCTTTGATGATATAATAGGGACCCTTTATTTATGAAGTCCATGATGCCACATTCCATGGCTTTACAAATGAGGCTGGTCAGACTTCTGAGTCTATAAATCCTGGGGCCTGTTGCTAAGCCATCTTTGTGGAGGGGAATAACTGTTGCTGTTCTTCATTCCACAAGAACAAAGCCAGTGGTTAGGCTGTGATTGAATAAGGTACTTAATGGTGATGCTTGTTCATGTTTTAGTTTCTTTAGAAGACAGCTTGGGCTGCTGTCTGGTCCCATACAGGCTGTGTTTTTTGCCTTAGACAAGGCTTTAATGACCTGCTCTTTGGATATGTAGGGTAGGGGCGGAGTTGGGGTCATGGATTGTTAGAAGTTTGGAATGGATAAGGGAGTGAAATGTTCAAATCTGCCCACTAGCAGGCTTGCTATCTCTGCAGGATAAGTGTGTGTGATACTGTTAGTCACTAGTTTGGCACATGCTTGGTTCTTACCTTTTAGGCTATGTATATAGCTGTAAAAGGCCTTATCATTAACCTTGGCTGTGACTACTGAGTTTGTCTCAAAGTTACCCTTAAAGGATTTGACATGTTGTTTTATTTGCCAGTTGAGGTTGAGGAGGGCTCTTTTACATTATTTGGGCCTCTTCTTAGTTTTCTTAGACAGCAACTTTTTTGCATTTGTTGTATAGTTTGTTGATACTGGATGATCACCAGGATGGCTTTTTTTACTTGGGGCTCTGGCTTTGATTCTGTCTGCAACAGCCAAGTACACACACTTACACAAGTGATTGTACAGGGCTTTAGTGTAAGCTTTGGTGTAGTTACCACATCCAGCTGGGGTTGGGGCTTGAAATCCACTTACACATCTCCTAAAAGGGTATAGTTTGCTTTGGTGAAGGTTTTTAATCTGACTTTATACCTTTTGTGAGTTCTGGTGTTAGTGCCAGTTTGAAGGCTACTGATTTGTGGTCATATTTAGAGAGGGGCCGACAGCTGTGGTGGTGCATCAGTTTGTCATGTTGGTGAAGTCAAGATGCTTTTGTGCTAGTGAGTTAGGGCTAGAGTAGGTTTCCCAGTTGATGGTGGGATGGTGGCATAATTGTCATCTCCCATGACCAGAGTGTTAGGAAATATTTGGACTGACCCCAGTTTGGTCAAGTAGGTTTTGTGCATGTCATGATCCATGGAGGGGAGATCTATAACGAGCTATGACTTGAATGGGGGGTTTACCTACAGTAATCTGTACTTCAAGTAACTCCATGGAGTTCTCCAGTGAATTTATCTCTAATATAGATAGAAATACCACCTCCTTTGTTTTTCACATGTTCATTTTGTGGTCTGAAGGTGTGGAAGGCATTATAGCCTTCCAAGGCCAGAGTACTATGTGAAGCCTTGAACCAGGTTTCTGTAACTGCACAGACATCTATATCCTCCAGTGATAGAAGTACTTCCAAGGTGTGCAGTTTTTGGTTTAAGCTCCTGGCATTTAGCACCACAAACCTTATTTTGTTATGGTTGGCAATTTTCACATCAGCAATTTTGGTTCTGTGACCTTCCCTAAAAAAGGCACCATGTGGGTGAAAAAAGCCTTTGTCAGCAGCCAAAAGCCTAGTCATCACTTGCAAAACAGCGAGCTTTGTTGACCCTGTCATCCCAGGCTGACAAACTGGATCCCCTTTCAATGACTTCAAAAATTAAGCCAATTATTGAAATCAATATTTTTTTATTTATACTGTGGCATCATTCTAGGTGAGGGTAATATGCTATTCAAGACTAGGGGCATAACTGTTTGGGACACACTCAGAGCTCAATCATGTCTCTCTTCATATAGTCCAGTGGGGTACATCTCAGGTCGTTCATTCCAACATGAGCTTAGACAGAGTCATAATGGTACTTGTTGCTGAGGGACCTGAGTGCATGTGTGATCTGACAAATTCTGGAACCAGACTTTCTCCTTATCTAACCTGGTGAGTGGAACATCCATGTATCTCACCATGGAGTTTGCAATGAAAACAAAACATCTGTGTGTCTCACTGTGGATGCATTAATACTTTATGCAGTACATCAATAGTGTTCTTGGATTCAATGATTGTCCACAATTTGGAGTCATCTACAAAGATGGTCAGACAAATGCTATGTTCTTCTTGACTTCTGAGAATTAAATACTGAATAGGAAAGGATCTAGTACAGAACCCTGAGGTATGGACCTGTTCACTGTCCCCTTGCTAGGGGTGAATTCAAACACTCTGACTGTATGTGTCCTGTCTGTGACCCATTTGCCTAACCACTTTGTGACATAGGTGTTTATGCCCACTTGAGACAATTTCTCTGTAATACCTAACTGTGGAGTTGTGTCAAATGCCTTGGCCCTGTCAAGGTAGGCATGATGCACAGTCTCTTCCTCATCCTTGTCCTTGGTGACCTTCTTGAAGAAGTCAACCAGATTTAACAGATATAATGTAGCCATAGTCAATCAAAAATGTGTTGGCTTCAAATTCAGGAGATTAGTCTCGTCCTGTTTGATAAGGACCATGACGATTCTTTGGTCTACCTCACAGATGAGGTGATTCAGGCTTAATGGTCTGTCATTCCTTGGATCAGAGGATGTTCTCCCGCTTCTCCAGATGGATAACTGTTGCTGTACACCCTTCAGTCAGAACATGGGCTATCTGAAGGCTATATTTAAGTAGGGATCTAACTGTGTTGGGAAGGTCAAGGTTTAAGCTCTTGGGAAGGCAACCTGGGATGTTGTCAGGGTCCATTGATGCCATGTTATTAGCCTTACACGAAGCATTTTGATCCAAACTATTATGTAGCCAGTTGTCTATTTTCTCTAGCTGAGTATGGCTGGTGGTATCCACAAACAGATCTGCACTTACTTGTATATTCCTTTTAACATTTAATACTTATTTAAAAAAAAATATTTGTAACAACACCTCCAAATACAACCTAGAGTATGCATCACATGCCACACAATGGACCTATGTCACATAATTGAATCGATTGCACATCATATTCCTATATGTTTTTCATTGTAAGCATGTGTGTGTGTGTGTGTGTGTGTGTGTGTGTGTGTGTGTGTGTGTGTGTGTGTGTGTGTGTGTGTGTGTGTGTGTTTGAGTGCCCTGATACCACATATGGATGCATTACTAATGAGGTGGATGTGGCTCATGCAGAAAAGTTACTGACACAAATGGTGATAGGTTCATAATGGTGCTGGGGACCACCTCCGTAATCTTTGGGAATAACAACACAATTTTGCATACAATGAATTCACCAAGGTTGCAATTGTATCACAACGTGTGATATGTTTGTGTATATGACATCATTGCAACATGTGGAAGAAACAAGACATATGTGCCCATGCAATCAGCATGATGTTATATTGATGTATGTCACAGAGAATTTAATGATGGCAGGCATGCCACACAATGGACCTATGTCACATAATTGAATCGATTGCACATCATATTCCTATATGTTTTTCATTGTAAGTGTGTGTGTGTGTGTGTGTGTGTGTGTTTGAGTGCCCTGATACCACATATGGACGCATTACTAATGAGGTGGATGTGGCTCATGCAGAAAAGTTACTGACACAAATGGTGATAGGTTCATAATGGTGCTGGGGACCACCTCCGTAATCTTTGGGAATAACAACACAATTTTGCATACAATGAATTCACCAAGGTTGCAATTGTATCACAACGTGTGATATGTTTGTGTATATGACATCATTGCAACATGTGGAAGAAACAAGACGTATGTGCCCATGCAATCAGCATGATGTTATATTGATGTATGTCACAGAGAATGTAATGATGGCAGGTATACACATGCACACTTGTGCCATACTGTAAGTTTCACTGTGATGGCTGAATGAGAACTGCATAGAATGTTGGTATACTCCATTACAAAACACATGCATTACTAACCCAGCAATATACATAGTATCATCCCATGTCAACAGTTCTCAGTAGGCATATTACTACAGCTGTTATGTACAGATCATGTAATCAAATGGAATCAGTGGCCATCAGTGCATTACCTCAAATCACAGATTGCAATACCCTCTTGTAAGCCTATTTTACATCCATACCTCAACACAGTACATGTGGATGACAGCAACATTGACATGGGCAATGTTCATAAGGTCATTGGACATAACTAGGATAATGGCCAACATCACATAAAATTGTAGCTATTATTATACCACGTAAACCAAAATAAATATATCTATATGAGGGAAGATAGTAAGAGTATGTACATATGTGTGTATGTGTTTGAATGACATACTGCCTCTGCACATATGTGACATGAGCACAAACCCATGACAGAATTGACAATCACACATTCAGTGGTCTGGAGATGGCTTGCATTGGATCATGTAAGGATTCTGCTTTTTGATGTGTCTATGGATCTTTCAGATGATGATTTCCTCCAGTCCCCTGCAGGAAGACTGTTATGTAGAAATAGGAGAAAAATGGGATGTAGGAATCATGGGGTTATGTTAAAGGTTCTCCTGAGAGGTAATTAAATGAAAAGATATTCAAAAGATCATACAATGACCATAATGTACCACCAAGCCCACACACAGCAGGTGACAGAGGTCAGATTTGAGCATTAAAACTGAGTAGGTGTAGAACTTAGATTCCACACAATGTAAGAGTAGCACCACCATATATATCTGACTTTAGCAGTGTCACTGTGCACTTTAAAGAGGATGATAGCAGCATTGTATACTGAGAAGAAGATGTGGTAGGAGTGTTTGACATAGATGTGGGGTCATATCTCTGTGTAAAATTGTCTCAAATATAATGTTTTCTTGAACACACTCTCAAGTTGACTGCTGCAAGATTATTACCCATAACTATCTTGAAACAACAAGCTAAAGAACACAGTACTTAGTGCAAGCACCACAGTGCAAACCTAGCTTTTATAGTGCAGACAAAACTTTACAGATGATGACATCAGTAGTGCCTGACATACCCTCCTAAAATGGTCTCCAGAATGTGAAATAAACACCACACACACCAGTTGACCTTAGTGAGAATACTACCTCTACCTATTTATAGAGCACAGCACTTAACATAAGCACAAGAGCACAAGTTTGGCTTTCATTCTGTCAGGCAACACTTTATAGATGATGACATTAGCAGTGTCTTGTGAAAAAAAGATAGTAGTAGAAATGTCTCATATGCTGTTATAAATAGTTTCCAGAACATGCACTAACTGAACAAAGACACATCAGTTGATTGCAATGAGACTAGAATCCCTATCTATTTCCAGAGCACAATACTTAATGCAGGTGCAACAGCACAAGCCTGGTTTTTGCAATGTCAAACAACCCTTTATAGCTGTATGACATTGGCATTGTATATTTGGGAGAAGATGTTGGGAGGCCTGTATAAAATGACTGTGTAGACATGTACAACTATAAAAAGTATTGATCTCCATGAGACTTGATTGCTGACAGTAGAATAAATACTCATGTTCTTCTAGTACGCACACACACCAGTTAATTTAAAGAGCATTAATAACATTTGGAGTGTGCTAGATTAGAACCCTGGCCCACTCCTTGTGTGGCCATGACCTTGTAATTGTTGCAACAAGTAAGGCTGGGGTGCAATTGTTTTTTTTTTACACTCACTAATGTCCAGAGTGCTCATTGGCACAGAGGAAGTGTTTGTTAAACATGCTCATTACTTATACAAACACATTAAGAGTTGAGTGGTTAACCATAAATGCATGTGACCTGACTGTCAGTAAAGTATGAAGTCCATCCCTGATGAGAAAAAAAATTAATTGCAGAACCATAATTGTACTGATACCCATAGTTACACATTTAATATATATGATACCATGCGTATCCTCAATCCACCTGATATACATAGTATTTTTTATGCATAATTATTTTTATATTGTTAATTTTTATATAAATTATGGTAGAATAGCATTAATGAAACTCAACATTTGCTGGATTAGAAACCTGACTTACCTATATTTTGACACTGGACCTACACCTGTTGCCACAGAGACATCTAAGCAGCAGCTGTATTTTTTACAGTCATTAGTGTGTAAGAGTGCTGACCTCCTTACAATGCCCCTTTTACATGTTTGCTCAATGGAAGGCAAAAGGAGTAACAATGTATCTTTTTTGAAAGTTACAATGTATCTTTATTATCTGCAGGTGTTATGTAACTTCAGGTGTTGTTTATGCATGCTAACCACCACACAATCCCAATTAATGTATTTGCATGATGGAAGACTAAAAAGTAACACTCAAACTGGTTATTAATTTTATCATTAAAAGAAAAATGTGGGACATGAACCATGGTCTACATTTCCTATGTGCTGTGTTTTATCATGTTTTCCAGGTGTGCTAAACAAATAAAGTTGATTCACAGCACTAATTCATGCTGTCCTTATTATAGAATCCACTGACCATCATCCAACAATAATAAATGAAGTTGCACTTCTTAAGGCAACTTCCATTACATTTAAAATATTTCTGTTTCATGTTTGAGCTAAGCTGCACACCGCACAACTATTAATTCTAAAAAAAATTACAAAATACATTCTAACACATCTTAGATATTTTTATACAACTCCGACTTTAAACTATTATGCTAATGAACCCATAAAACAAAAACGGGAGTGTCTTAGCACTCCTTCCTACAGAAACAACTTTGCACCAGGAAAGCAAATCATGTGCATACAAGCAATTCCCATTTATTTTACAGTATTAACAAGACATATACACTTGTACACTCATTTGTTTGTACGTGTGGCTTACATGTTTATTGTAATGACTGATCACACAAGCATTTATTAATATGTATGCACCTCTGTCTTCTATTTGTATTGTGGTCATTGCTCTCTTATCTGTGCTGTACTCTCAGACATGTAGTGCAGTTTGTACTAATCTCCTTTAAATGTATGCTAAAAATACACGGCAGTGAAAAACATTTTTCATCAAAGGTGTGAGAGTTTATCTGTTAGTGAACAAAGACAATAAATGTGTGCTGTTTAGTTCCATTTAAAACTTGCTAAAGTTGCTTCTACACTTTGCAAGTATAATTTGGGTGACACAACCAGTGCAGGTAAGGTAGTCTGAATTGCTGTAGTGCCTTACTTCCCCCTCCCTCTAATCATTCACAGTTGCAATCCATTAGCAGCTAACAGTGAGGTAGGGCCTACACTATGTTTACATCTGATACACAAAGTCAGAAGTTTGGTATTCATCAATTCTAATGAGTCCACACCTCATTTGCATCTTCACTATGCTCAGAGTCCTAAATCTACATTATAAAAATGCTAACAGTGTAGCTAGTGAACCTACAGAAGATTGTTATTCCTTTTGATTTATCTGCAGAAAAGGCTTCCAATTTTGCTAAGGTATGTTTGTATTTTTCAAGTACATTCCAGATTTTGTAACATGTTACAAAGCATATATATATATATATATATATATATATATATATATATATATATATATTCAGTAGAAAGTGGAACTGTTATCTGTATGCACATCTTAAATATTCACTGTTAGCATAGGCATTTTTGGTAGACATTTACATTTCTCAGATAGACAGGTTATTAACTTTCATCACAAGTGTTATTGCTAAAATTATTTTACAATAGTCTATGTTATTGCAGGAAAATGTAATGCACCATGTCACTTATTATGCTTCTGAGATGGCTTAAAGACACTCCAGGGGAGTGTTGGGTGCAGTGAGTGGGGGACTGGCAATCATATAAAATTGATTTTTCTGTTATAAACGTGTACACATTGTGAAAATTGTGTTGAAAATATGTATACCGGTTGAATTATGTAGTATTCCTTGGTTTGTAAAAATCTTCATTTGTTTGTTGTTTTGGGGTGGGGAGCCACCTACCATTTGTGTGTTTCTACAACAAAAATGTGTTTCAAGTGCTTTTGTCTTGAAAATGTATAGTTATCCTGTCATTTCAGTGGGAAATGTAATACATTACTAAAGTAATATTCCTTGGTTTTGTTCAAAATTTAGTTTATGCGTGAGTGTGATGTGATACAACTACATAACCTTTAGTTTTAATAACTGAAATGTATGTTTCCAGTGCTTAGTGCTGACAAATATGTGTTTATAAGTAAGAACTTAGTTAGGTGATATTTATGGGTTATATGTTTGTCTGTTTTGTGTCACATAGTATTACTGCACCTAAGCATACAAATCCACATAAACCCCTTTTCATTGACTTAAAAATGAAGTCACAGTGCAGGAATTCAGGCACCATGGAGCCTTTCTGTTTGACAGATGATGTGGGGATATCGCTGCCAGAATGCCGTTTTTGAACCAGTTAGTGAACAACATCAGTCTTGTAGGGGGTCACACCAGGACATATGATCAGGTGGATCATATGGCCACTGGTATGATTTCATCAAGCCAGAGGACAGATGCTGCATTTGCCCATGGACAGCTGGCTACAGAGAGTGAGGTTGCTACTGAGCCCCCATGGACACCAAATGAAGAGCTCTATCTATGTGTCAGAGATCCTATGAGATCAGTCTAAACTGTGCAGCAACATGTGACTGATGTTGGTGCTGATGTGTCTGGCAACTATGTCCCAGGAGGAGCTTCCTGGTAAGCTTACATATGGCAAGTTTTAGATTTGTCTGTATACTAAAACATAACAATTTAAGTAATACAACTGGAATTTTTTTATGAACCTATTTATAAATTGTTAGACGTATAAAATGCATTTTTTCATTACACTTGGTTGTGGGTGGACTTATCAGCCAAGTTTTAATTAAAAGTATTCTTAACAGACATTTAGGCAATTGTGTATTGACTGTTCCCCTGTGTTATTCCCATTGTGATGTTTAATTTGCATCCTTCCCTTGCATCATTTCTGCCAGGATGATCCTCCCTATGAAGTGTGTAGTCATCTGCACATGGTATGCAATTTTTTTGATTATTGATGGCCATTTATCACATTTATGCATTTATCTGTATGTGTGAGGTGGGTGTAATGTGTATGTTTATTGCTGTATCATCTGTGATAGTGGAATCAGTGTTAGTTTGTTATCATAGGTTCATAGGTTTATACTAGGCTATCTGCCCTGGGGCATTTACAAGCCTAACCAGAGTGTGTTTGCCTTTCGCCACCCTTTTAGATCGGTTTACTGTGCCTCTGTAGAGTAGGTCACAGAAGATAGCCCTTTTAAGGTTAGTTTACTGTGCCCCTGTCTAGACATATGATCATATGGATTGTTGTAAATATTTGGTGTGCTATTAATTTCGTTGCTGTGTTTGCTGCTTATTATCACAGGTGATCATTACAGTGGAAGTGTAGGACTTCTACCACCTGATGTCAGAGTAAAGTTAGACTCTGATGATGGTGGCAGCCAAGCAGAAGCACAGTCAGGGGATGCAGAGGTTTGAATCTGACACTGAGGTTGACATTAAGCCATCCCCTGTATTTCCCTCCGACACAGTTAGTAGACCAATGCATATCTTTTCCACTGAGCCCTTAGATATTGGACAGATGGAGAGTGAGACTTTTGATCAGAGTTGTGTGGCTACATCAGTGCCTGTTGACTCTGGCCATAGCCCAAGTGTATGTGAGGTCCTATGCAGGATGGTTGTTAGGAATGCTTGGAGGAGGCCTGCCTAACCACCCTCTATCTAATCATGGAGTGTCATTACATGCCACTCAATATATGATTAGGGCTGTCATCGAGGCACATAAAAATTCCACTAGGGTATCTGAGGACATGCTTAGGGTTGTAGATGTGGCACAGGTTGGCATGCATGACTGCCTCCATCATGTGACTGATTCAATGGATTGGGTGAATGACATGATGAAATGGGCAGCGTCTGTGATGGAACGTCTGCCGTGAGGGGGACAGCATCCAAGTGGATGTAGGTCAGCATCATCATGTGCTGTTAGCCAGTATGACTGAGCTTGATCATGCTCCCACAGTGGCACTTACTTCCACTGTTTTGTCAGTGGTTAAAGTGTCCTCACCTAGATGTGGTAGGCCATGGGGTTATGGTCCTGTGTGTACTTATGAGGAGACCTCTTCCAGCAGACATCAATCACATTCGGGTAGTAGCAGCACACCTGACCATGGGCATGGACATGACAGTTCAACTCCTGGCACAGCCAGTTCCCATGGCCATGGACAATGACAATGAACTGTTTCCTCTACCATGCCATTTCACATTTGTACAACATGCAAGGATGTAGAGCTAGCACAAAGCCTGTCTGTGTTCTTATAGACACTTGCACACATTTCACCTTGAATGCCCATACAAACTCACACACACACACACATAACAGGTTCATGGGTCATCCATGAGGCTTGCAACCCATTCTGCCTTACTGGCCATTTGATAATTTAACTTATCTAACTTTCTGCCTGTCTGTCTTTCTTACTCACATGCACTCGCTATCTTTTGTGTCAGCCCTGAGATACATAAACCTTTTGTCAGATGCACAGGGTGGAGAGCTGACTGAGAGCTTAGTATATATGAGTTTGCCTTTTGAAAACTGTACTGCTTTCTTACAAGTTTTTGTATTGCATGTATCTTTGATGCATGTAGCATATTAGTTCATAAAAAGCATAAACTATTGACATAAGTCAGTCCTGTTGCATGTTGATGTCTTTGCTGCAAAACTCACACACTTTCTACTTAGGTACATTAAAAAGTAAAATTATGCAAGGATCTGCCATTCACTTGTCTTTCTATCTATTTATTTTCCCATTCCAGGTTCAACACTTACCTTGATAGTCCAACAGTTATAGGGGTTGTAACTTGGGGCTGACTCTGTGTGATGCTAGCAGTACAACAGTCATTGCATGGGTAAGTAAAGGTTGTGAGTATTGCTTTGCATCAATTTTACTGTATATATGTGCATAGGATAAAAGTTGTACCCTCTTAGGTGGTCACCATGTGTGCTATTCATTGGCCCTTGGCTAGGGCAAGTGTATATTGTGCATGTCTACTTCTGCCAACACCCACAATGGCTAGTGGTTCCCTCTCTGACTATGCACCTGTGTGTGGATGTCACGACCATGCCAGTGGTACTGGGTGTGTGGCCCTTCCCCTTGGTATTCCTTTTGAATCTGTTATCTCAGAATAATGTTATGAAGGATAGCACAAACAGTGAAAATTTCAGCACAAGTACTCGAATTGTATTGCAGTACTCCCCCTGATGCATCTAGGCAACAGAACCATGACTGTGGCCGCCCAAACACATGCTCTGTAATATTTCTTGTTTGAACATGTGCCTCATTATAGCATTCTTTGGTGGGTGGGTGGCCATTTCTGCTGGCCGTCATCAGCCATGGTTCAAGTGCATACCCTGCATCACCCAATAAATGACTTGTGGGATATCCCTCCTAGAAAACCTCTGGTAGAGTTGAGAGTTGACCCAGGTATGGGATTTGTTGTATCTGCCGAGGTTGACACCACATACATTCAGGGTTATTCCCCTAATGTTAGACAAGGCCTGGCAGTTAATGGAGTGGAAGCCCTTTCTGTTTATGCACACCCTTCACTGTTCCCCTGGCAGTTGTTTGATCTTAGTGTGCTTCACCGTTCCTCGGGTGGTGCTCTTATCTCAATGTGTGCGCAATCTATGGCAGCCAGGACTTCAGGGAAGTGTCATACAGGGTACACTTTCAGCATAGTTGTAGCTCTGTCCTTAGGTGTACAGTGAAAGTGTATGTAGTCAAAGACATACTGTGGCTTAGCATTCAGGAAATGAAGTAGTATCCTGGATGCTGATGCCTGTGACACCCCCAGCATGTCCTCTGTTGGTCTCTGTAAGGTTTCTGTAGCTAATATTCTAAGTGCTACACACCTCAGTTTCCACAGGTATCAGTTCCACTGAGTTTGCCTTTGCTGTCTGTTGAGGAAAACAGAGATTGCAAAGTTCCTGGAATGTGTCTGTGTCCATACTGTATCACTCTACTATGTGCACATCATGCAGTAAACAAAAAGTTAAAATGGGGTCTAAGCACCTTTCTCCTTCTTCACAGAGGGCTATTAGCAGCAGCAGCACAGACTTGGGCCTGTTGCACATACACATGCAGAAGAGCAAGAGCTGCCCCTAACATTCTCTCTGTGCAAAGTAGTTTCCTTGGCTGTATTCCAACAGGTTTTGGAATCCAAGGCGAAAACCTGCACTGTGTACACAATTGCTTTATAGCTTGTTGAATAGCTCCTCCATCTTGGATTGTTTGATTAGAATATAATTCAGCTGTTTATGCTGTAATTGGCATGTCATGATGTTTACTGGGTTTGTGGGGCTCTCCATGTTGTGTATTTACTTAATAAAAGAGGTTGTAGTACACTGTGAAGGCTTTCCTTAATCCAGCTAACACTCACACAAACACACACACACAGACAACAAGAAAAGAGGACAAAAAAATAGATACAATCCAGTATTGAATGTATATCCATCCATCCATCCATCCATGCATCCATTCAAAGCTCTTTGTTTTTCGAGTTTGCCTGTGGGGTGATTGTAAACAGAGACATTCAAGCAGAGAAAAGTTCATATCAATGGGTGGCTAGCCCTGCTGCCTATATAATAAAAGCTTTTTTCACCAAAAATAAATGCACTAATTAAACAGAAAGAAAATGCTCCATTTTCCCTACTGTCAGTCAGGACTAAGTAGTAAGTTGGAATGAGTTCATTGAAAATGGTGTAATACTGTGACTCGCCCTGTACCAATGTGCTGAGTTGTGCTGCTGCTCTGTTTTGCAATACATAGTCATATCATCATAATTGCAATATCTCCTTAACGGAGAATTTGAATATTCATCAATCAACTGAGAAATTTTTCACTACTCAGTTAATCTGCTTACTAAATTGCTAAATCCAACAAATACAAAATGAAGGCTCTGCCATTTCCTTCTTACAGTGATAGACGGATAGGCAGAGAAATGCACGCAGGCAATCACACAGTTGTGTGCAGATTGTCACGGGCACACACACACACACACACACACACACACACACACACACACACACACACACACACACACACACACACACACACACACACACAACTGAATACTGTACATTTTAGGCAATACCCGATAGGGAAGGTTAAGTGAAATAAATTCCATAGATCATGGCTTTGCTGCACTTAGTTACCTTGTGTGCTAGTACAGACTACATGTATACAGGCATGACCCCTGCACAGACACTCCAACAGTCAGGCACATACAAGCACATACACACACACACAAACACACAGTTCTGTCTGCTGTCCAGTCTGCAGCTGCATTCATTCATGTCAAGCAGCAGTCATACTCTACACTCACACATATGCATACACAGGCAGAGTCACAGTTATGTACTATACCTGAACCTCCACACACATGGCCTAACAGTCACAAGGGCCCATACACACAATCCCTACTATTCAGTCAAATCAACAATCTGCTCCAAGCAAAGTCATCCTGCTTCCCCCTGCATAGATTGAAATTATACAAGCATGAAGCTGCATCCTGTTGTACTCTCACATATTGCCTACCCTGATGTTTATGGTAATTTGCATAGTATGGAGTGCAATACTTCTGCACTATCCAAGCATCTGGAATCAGCAGTACACTGAGAAACTTATGGCCTCATTAAAATAGCCGCCACCCACGACAACCACATTTAAATACTGTGCCAAAACACGTGCTGCCAACTTGCACAGTACTGTATTTTTAGGCAAAGGCATGACTATGAATCTAAGAAACTTTGTAATGCATTTAATTTTCTTTCTACGTTGTGGTGAATGCATGAGGTTTATTTTCTAGAGTCCAGACTAAATGTAGACTCACTTGGTGATTTTTCAAATTTATTAAGAAGTAAAAGGATGTGTTCTGCTGGAAGAAGACTGCATTTTCCATTTTTTTTCTGAGATCCAGAAGCTTTATGGTTTATTTCTATATCCTTTTATATTGTGCTAAGTGAATGGATTATTACTTTCATGGCTTTTGGATTTAATGTTGACACATCTGTGGATTTTCCAAACATAAAGAAATGATAAGATGGCACCTACACATGGAAGACAGTATTAATGTTTTTTTGTTACTTCGCTGCTGTGTAGAATGTATGTCTATGAAATGGGCAACATTGCCCAGAATGCAAACCGCAGTGCATATCATTCTGTGCTAGAAAATTTGCCAATGAATCCCAGCAACCAATGCATTCAAATAGTGCAGTATTTTCTTCAGAACAACTGTACAGCCAAAGAAAAGTCAAAATAAGTGATTTCTTAGCTATGTAACTCCAGCTGAGAGATTAAATAGGTTAATAGAAGTAATGTCTGTGCCATTAGTGATTAAGATTCACTAAATAACATGTTATACTGTAGCATACATACAAGCAAATGTATCACAGAGGAATCTATAGAGCTATAGATGAGTTATTTTTGTTTCATTAAATCATTTCACTAAGTGTAGGTGAATATAGGGCTCCTTACATTCATTAAATAAAATTGAGACAAGAGACAGCAGTATGAGAGCATGACATGCCATAAGTAATCTATCAATAAAAAAATGAAACATGAAAGACATTAAACTTGAGAAGACTGTATTGTTTTTTTTTTTTCTGAGTCTATTGAAGTGATACGGAATAAATTAGACAGCATTTCAATACTTGTTGCAGAGATAGTCCAAATCATGGGCTGAAACTAAATGCTAAAAATTAATTATTGTATCCCTTGAATGCCATCTGTGTCAGGTAATTACCACACTGACAATAAGTCCCTAACAGTTGAACCAGATAATCATTATTTGGGAACGTTTGTGGACAGTGATCTAACTTTTGATCAATATGTTTTCATTGTTGTAAGAATAAATTTCACATTTTATAAACAAAGGGATTGTGTTTAGATCAAGGGATGTCATCCCTCCCCTCTTTACTCAGCCCTCATTAGGTCAGTCATTGAATATGAAGACATATGCATCAACTGGAATGCCCACAGAGATACCTTACTAAAACTATACAAGACCTAAGCAACATTCCTTATACATACCAACTCAAGCCTTGCCACTGTACTCAGTATCCTACAGACTGATAACAGGTGACCAATGTCAGGCATACAAGGCATCATCTGACACAATACTGATGAGTTTACTGTCCATCAGCAAGTCAAATGGCATCAGAAACACTCAGTCTAGAGATCTAAACCTCTTCTGCAACATTAACTGAACAGTTTCTGGGATAGGTATATCTCACAGAGGATACTGCTACTTTGAAGCAGACTTTCCATCCACATAAAACAAAGTTCATCCCTGTCTGTATACAAGCACAACTTGGTTCTATGGGGGGGAAACAGAAAATTTACCCCAGGACTGCCCTATGTATTACTAATGGACTGAGACAGCTCATAAGTGCTTTATCCCATGGACTGGTCCCCTAAAATTATCTATGTTATGATCCAGATTTGGGCACAGATAGGGAAACTAGTTAGGCTTGAAATGGCTTGAAAGCACACCTAGCCTAGTACTTAACCATTAACCTATAAGTCAAGATATACTGTTCCACTATTAAATGGCATAGAGTCCTTCAGAATCTGATTAACACTATGTGTGATTAAAAGTGAATTTTCATAAATATGATTTCTGCCAACCAATGCATGAAGATAGTGCAGGAACCTAGCAGACACATACAGACAGTAATCTGCACATAAACATACACAAACATGCAGATGGCAATAGACAATGACATTCAGAGGACATGCTCACATGCATGCATGCAATAACATATGCACCTTCACATACACAAACCTTCCCATACACAAAGACACGTGTGCATAAACACACACACACACACACACACACACACACACACAGACTGTATATGTACTTAATCCAGCTGCTCGTAGACAAGAAAATTTACCAGAATGTTGGTATGTAATTTGTTGCTCTTTACTGTTGAAAAGTGGTGCAATGGTGGGCGATAGTGAGAAAGGAATTTCAGCATTTGTGTGACTTTCTCAACTGTTATAGTAAAGCAACAGCTTTATTCTACTTAACTTATTATTCGGTTGCATACTTATTGTGTGATTTTTTTTTCTTAGAAGTTGACATAAAATCTCAGTGAATCCTGGGGTAACTGATTTTGATTATACTTTTTTTTTTAGAATTCTTTATTGTTTGCAGCTGAAAATGGATTCCTTAAATGAGTATGTCATTAGCACAAGTATCTTACTAAATGCTATGTATATTTAAAGGTAACACTAGATAACACTGGTGATCTGTGTTCCTCATGTTAAAAGTTGGATGCTTTGCTTACCATTATTAGTGATAAATTTTGAGCACTGTTGTTACATATATTAATGACTGGGCTGATGATTGTCAATAAAAATCACTAAACCCCTTGTGAACAAGATAATATCACTGCCAATTTTGAAAATCTGGATATAAGTCTTCAGCAATCTGGAAATTCAGAGAATATAAAAGACAATAAACAAAGAAAGAAAGAAAGGAAGAACTTCACAACAAACAACAAGAAAGAAAAATAAACTTGTTAATGTCTGTAAAGCAAAGACAATGCATACTAAATGGGACACTGCTTTGTTATGCTGCACACAGATTACAGGGAATCACATTTTTTTCTGCCAGAAAACTATCATTTGACAGAAAAAGGGATAATCTTTCCAAAAGAGAAGGTAGAAAAAAGACACAAAGGGAAACTGAAAAGGAAGAAATCAAAACTTAATGTGGAAGGACTGAAGAACATTACTGTAATAAAAAAGAACACAAAGACGGATGATGGAAACATGTCTGAATATGTGGAAGTACAAAGACAGATGGATGAGAATTGTATGCTTGCAATTATAAGAAGCAATGAAAATAATGAGCTCACTAAAACTAACGGTGATGAAGATTATTCCTTTATAACAATGGATAGAGCAGATATTACTGAATTAGAAGATGAAGATGAAGATTATTCAGATCTGGCCAGGGAAATATATTCTTGTAATTGGAGACTCAATTATTAGAGGAACTATACTTATATGTGTAAAGAATATAATGAACATCAAATAGTGTTATGTTTGCCAGGAGCAAAAACAGAGGATGTGAGAAAGTTCTTAGAACAACTTAATGCAAGGAAGTATGGATCTGTTTTTATTTATGTTGACACAAATGATCTAAACTTACAGCCCTCTTAGATGACATAGCTTGTACATATGTTAGGGGTATTTTTCAGAAATCACATATAGAAAGAAGAGTCTAGTCACAGGAATGAATATTTTTTTTCAGTAAATACCTACATGAAAAAAATGTTGCATTTTAAAAAATGGAAATGTATGGATCATTCAAGCTTAATTTGGAGACACGTGCTTAGACAGGATGGTGTGCACTTGTCAAGATCAGGGAGGAGAACATTTAGAGCAGATATTTTTCAATGTTTGACAAACAGAAGGCAGGATTTTTGCCATATTGAACATTTATTAGTTCACAGATAGCGACACGCATCTCTGATGATTGTTATATATAGGAAGATATCATAATAGCTAAGGTATTTACCTTACAAACACAAGGTGTAGCATGACACACAAGGTGCTGGGTTTGATTCTTAGATGGGGTAATTAGCTAGGCTTAAAATAGCTCATAAGGGCAGTTAGCCTAGTACTAATCTACAGACTATGCTAGGTGCATTAATAATATATAGTATTCTTTTAGGAAATTTGATACGTTCTCATAAGATTTAAGTTGTTTATGAAACATGGTTGACAAACAATGATGAAAAACTAGTTCTGTCATAAAATAGATGTTTTTACTGTAACAGACATTCTTACAAAAAAATACAGGTAGAGGTGTTATGATAGGGATTAATGATTGTTATGAGACCTGTGATTATTACATGTTCATTGAATTTTTTCCAAAATCTCTTTATTCAGTTTTTCAATAATACCAGTATTGCAACAATCAAAGACATAAATCTACAATACATACAGAAGACATAGAACCTAGAGACAAACTATATACACTGTATACACTAGAAGTCACTACATCAGCAAACAAAAGAGAGAAAACTTCTTAAAATTAATTGAAAGAAGAGAGATAGTATAAGGGGCATAGTTGATAAAGAGATAGAGGTAGAAATGTAATCACTTGCTATAAATATGTATATTATAGATATATTTAGGTGTAGAGACAGGAAAGGAGATGAGCTGCTTGTAATGCAAGATCTCCTTATGAAGGTCTGTCTTAACAGGTCAGTGTGGGGGTCTATCTTTAATTCTTGAGAATTACATCTAGTAAATAACCCCAATATTTCTGATAGTAATGCTTTTGTTTTGTTGTAGTATAAACTAATTTATGAGATGAGACATATTTAATAGCTACTTTGCTAAAGTCTTCCCATGTGATTGGAGATGTGACAGTCCAATTTTTTGTGATGTAAAATTTAATAAGGGCACACATTGTGATAAGGATATGTTTTAAACTTTTTGGAAGTTTATTTGTGTTAGTATGCAATATAGCCGTCTCCCATGACAGGGTTGTTTTTTCATACCCCATCCTCTCTAATCTAGCTCTTAAAGAGCACCATAGGTTGTGTACCTTACTACAGTCCCACATAACATGAGAATGTCAGCTGTTTGGTTTGGGCAGTGTGGACATATAGGCAAAAATTTGGGATTGAACTTATTTAGTTTTGTTGGGGTATAGTAGACATTGTTATTAATCATAATTTGAGTGTATAACAGCTGCTTAAAGGGAATAAACTTGGTTGTATTTTCAATGGCCACTCTTTTGCTTTCTTCAGTAAGTAATTGGCTTTTTCCTTGCCAATAGGTTGAGAATAATAGAGAATTCTGGTATTTTATGTTCATTGCAAGTTTATCTGTCCTGGAGGTTGTTTTCCCTTTAGTCGTTAGATTTTTAAGTATTAGTTTAACTCAGTTAATGTCATGCAGGTCGACGTTAGTTTGTGGAAATTTAGTATTTATAAGATAATGGATTAGGCTAAGAGTGATAGCATATTTCTTAGTAAGATTGAGTTTCAACCTTAGTTGCGATATATTATATTCTTTCCATTTGTAAATTTACCATATTTTAAGATCTTTTATCAGAGGGTAGTTTGTTAAATGTATAGGTTTATTATTTATTAGTAGCTTAAGATTTAGATGGAGCATTTGTATAAAGCCAAGGGCATTAAATAGTTGTATTGATTTGAATAGCTTTTGAGTAGTTAGGATCATATGTTTAATCAGTGGGTGTAAGTTCTTTGTGAATACGTCTTTTTGATTTAAATTTAAAAAGAGAAGAGATTTGGGGTTATATTTAAGGGATTTAAGTTGTTCATACCAGATTTTGGTCCACTGAGGTGTCCAGGTGCTAGCATTTGGGTCATGCTTTATTATCTGTATTAGCCTGTAAGCAGTAATTATACTATAATAAAGTTTAAAGTCTGATAATCCCAATCCACCTTTATCTTTGGTATGTACAAGTTTATTATATTTATTTCTGGCAGATTTGGGATACCATAAGAATCTTGATATAGCTTTTTCTATATCAAGAAAAGATTTGGGGGGAATATTTGAGAAGGTGGCATTTAATTGAAAGAGGATTCATGATAAAGGATTCATCTTGATGACACTAGCTTTTGAAAATAGAAACATATTAATATTCTTCCATCTATTAATATCATTTTCAATATTGGTCCATGTACGTAGTAGATTATTCATTATGATTTCCTTAAAATCGGGAGGGGGGGGGCATATAGTATTCCTAAGTATTTTATCTGGTAGTTGGTCTTGATCTCACTCTCAGGAAAGTAAAATTCCAAATGGCCAAAAAGATTCAAGGTAACTAGATGGGATTTATTTGGATTTAATTTATAATTAGAAATTTCGGAGAACCCGGGTATTGCTTTGAGTATTTTTGGGAGATCAGTGGTGGAAAGTTGAAAATATATATTTAAATTGTCTGCAGAAGGTGAATACATAACGTTTATATTAAAGATTCTAGGTATGTGATGGAAGGTTTTTTTGTGAAATAAAAAGGAGCAGGGGTTCTAGACAGAAATTAAATAAGTAGTGGGAAAAGGGCAACCTTGCCTTGTGCCATTGGATATGGGAATAGGGTTGGTTTTGAGATTATTTATCTGATTAGTGGTAGAAGCTTTCTGATATAGTAAATATAAATGAAGAAAAACACTCGGACCACAAAATCAATCTTGTAAGCGCTTTTGTTTACTCCAGAGTAAACGAAAGCACTTACAAGATTGATTTTGTGGTCCGAGTGCTTTTCTTCATTTGTATTTATTGGTTTTTACCTTCATTTCAGTTTAGTTTGTCTTTCTGATATAGTGTTTATGCAATTGATTTTGCCATTTAGTCATTTTATTCTCCAGGTCCTTTTGAGTATTTATTTTGAAGTTCCAATTCAGCAGTCCTGATTTGGGTCTTAAGTTTATGTTTGATGTTATTGTATTTGTTCTTAAAACATGCAGATTTTTGGATAATGATACCTCTAATGATCGCTTTAGCAGCTGCCCATAGGTGATCAGTACTAGCAAAAAATTACGATCCCTCATAAAATCCTCCAAGGCCAGCTTCGAGAGAAAAATTGCACAGGACACCGAAGACAATCATAAGGCTTTTTTCAGTTATGTTAGGAACCTGAGATGCAACTCCCAGACTTGTTCTGAGCTGATTCTAAATGACAAAAAATACACTGAACCCATAGACATCACAAATATCCTGGCAGACAGGTTCAGTGCAAACTTCTCCATCCCCTCCCCCCCAAAAGAGCAAGTATCTATCCCGGCAGAGGGCTGCCTCCCAAACATCTCTGATGCTCAGGTGAAGGCTGCCCTCTCCAAAGCAAAAAACACTGCTTCCATGGGACCAGATGGCGTCCCAGGTTGCATCTTACATGAACTCCAAGAGGAGCTAATCCCTCAAATAAAATAGCTATACAATCTCAGCCTCACTACAGGATATGTGCCCACAGAATGGCGTACAGCAACAGTGGTCCCACTCCACAAAGGTGGAGCCTCTACGAACCCTGGAAACTATCGCCCCATAAGCCTGACTAGCTTAGTCTGCAAGGCTATGGAGAGGATCATCATGGAGCTCATAAACAAAGACATTGGGGACCTACAGACACTAGATCCTACCCAGTTCGGCTTTGTCAAGGGCAGATCCTGCCTTTTGAACCTGGTTGACTTCTTCGAAACAGTCAACAAAGCCATAGATGAAGGGAAGGTAGTCCGCACAGCCTATCTGGACCTTGCAAAGGCATTTGACACAATACCCCACTCGGGCATCATAGATAAGTTATCCAGCTTAAATATAAACCCCTATGTCACAAGATGGGTCGCAAACTGGCTCAAAGACAGAACCCACAGAGTGAGAGTTGCTGGAGCCATGTCAGACTCGAAACCGGTCACAAGTGGCGTCCCACAGGGTTCTGTCCTGGGACCACTCTTGTTCAGTATATACTTTTCCGAGGTACAGGCAAACGTGGGAGGACTATGGCTCACCAAGTTTGCAGACGACTGCAAACTGGGCGCCATAATCGACTCTCCAGCTGACACAAACATCCTTCAAAAAGGTCTCACAGAGACAGATAACTGGTGCCAGCGCCATGGTTTAAAGCTAAATGCCAAAAAATGCATAGTCATACCCTTTGGCAAAAACAATGTGCCCACAAATTACCACAAAGGCGGAAACCCATTAAGTACAGAGAAAGTTATTGGGTACCTGGGGACCCAAGTTGATAGCAATCTCTCCTTTGAAAACCACATTGCCAAAGTGGTTAGAAAGACCTTCTACATAGCCCACCTCATCACGAAGGGTTTCACATCTAGATCAAGAGAGGTAATCGTGCCCCTTTATTCATCCCTCATCAGGCCTATCATAGAATACAATGCCCCTTTTGGGATGTACCTTACTCGACACCTGCAGCAATTAGAAAGACCCCAAATGTATCTCACCAAGAGGATCAAGGGTCTCAAACAGATGCCATATGCTGCTCGGTTAAAAAAACTCCAGCTCTACTCAGTTGCATACCGCCTACTTCGAGGCGATCTATGCCTGACATACAAAGCTATGTCAAATCCAGAATTAATGGACATGCTCCACCTCAGTAAATCTAAATCCCTTAGAGCCACACACTTGAGGGACTTGAACCTCAGCACAGAAATAAATAGAACTTGCTGGAGGGACAGGTTCATAACCCAGAGGCTCCCTTCGCTCTGGAATAGAATTCCAGTTCATGTGAGGCAGAGCACCTCACTGAATCTCTTCAAGAAGAATCTCGATAGGTGGATGGGGGATCGTAGGTTTGTCCCAGGGATTACTCCCGTGTCACTATTAGACAGAGGCACAGTAAACTAAACCTTAAAAAGGGCACAGTATACTCAAATCAAGGGGTGGCGTAAGCCATACAGAATCGGGCCAGGCTTATAATTGCCCCAGGGCAGATAGCCTAGTATGAACCTATGAACCTATGGACCTATGAACCCATTGCATGTCATAGGGAATTTGAGTGGATATAATGTCCACATCCAGTTGGGCTAGAATACTATTAACTTTCTGTGCTACTTCTTGGATTTGAATTATTTTAGGATTTAATGTCCAATTATTGAAATAGGGGACACTTTGTTTATAGGTTTGAACGTTGAGGGAGAGACTAATTTTTGAATGATCCAATATAGATCTGAGTGATACAGCATATTTTAATCTATAAGAAAAAAATGTTTGGGAGATTAGAAAAGCATCTATTTTGGACCAGGTTTATGGGTGGCTGAAAAAAAAGTGAATCTTAATATGGTTTTATCATATTAAAATTTGGTATACGGGTCAATCACTTCAAAGGTGTTTTGTAGTTCTTCAAGTGCTAAAGTAGTACATTGGGGTTGCCTATTTTCATTATGCGACCTATCCCTGTCTGGGTTTAATAAAGCATTCCATTCCCCTCTTATGATGTACAAATGATTTGGGTGGTTAGCTAAAATATTAAAAATGTCATATATGAAAAGATGTTGATTTCAGTAGGGGCTGTAAATATTGATAAAGAGTAGGGGGGTTTTAGGGTATGATATTTGCTAGTAAATAAAGCCCATCTTCCATTAGGGTCAGTTTTAGTAGAAGTGATCTCTCCTTGGAAAGATTGATTTATTATATTGGCTGCCCCCCTATAGAAAGAGTTGTGACCTGCAGCAATTATTTGCTTAACCCACTTCCTTTTCCTTTCCTTATCCAAGAGTTGGGTATTCAAGTGAGTTTCATGCAGGAAGGTTACCTTGGACTTACTTTGATATGTGAGATGCATGACTACATTTCTTTTTTTTATCCAGTATCCGCTTAACATTCCATGAATCTATTGATAAAATTTCTATGATTTGCTTTTAAAGTTATTTATTGATTGATATGCGAAAAAGTAGTAATATAATCTGTCAGCTTTTGTGTTAACCATTAACATAAATGAAGTGACTTCTAAACTCCTATTCCCTATGTAGGTGCCTAACCACCCATCACTCTGTATTAGTGAATATGTATGTATTGGAAAGCAAAGAATAGTTAGAGATTGATCTAAGGTGATATATACATTGAGCAGAGGGATGTCAAAATTACCCAGTATGTTCCAAACGTAAACAATCATCAGCTGCAAACTATGCAAAGCCTACTCCTTTTGTTATTGGTATTTACAGTAAGGTTACTGTCTAACCTCTTATATTTATTATGTTAGATGTTTAAATACATAGCATGTAGAAGCTAAGACAAAATAAATGCCTAAAGAGAGTTGGTATCAGCAGGATCTCATATGTTACAAATCTTAGTATTTTAAAGATATTATAAATTGACCAAACGACATTTTATACAATTCAGGTCTAAAAAATGCACTGTGGCAAATACAAACTTTGGAGTTCCAAACAGCATATATATTAACACTGTAAAAGACTTATTTTAATCTTTAAAGCTACTACGTATTTTCACATTAATATCCACGCTAGTAATCTACATACAGCATCATCTGCCAGTCACTATCAAAAAACAGTAGACAAACATACAAAAAGTTCACAACCAGGTCCACTTAGCTGATTTTCCACTAAATGGTGTCAAATTTTCATAAATGTGTGAAAGAGAAGTTGTATTGCAATTCACTGACAACAGTATCTCTAGTATATAGACTTACCTAATAATAGTCTTTATATCTCAACATATTCAATTATAACCTTTTTTCCCTTTCCCCTTCCCACCTTTCCTTTAGGAGGGAAAATAAATAGGCAAAACATGTGGGGTAGATTCAGTATTTCCATTAATCATGTTGTGCCATATTATTTGTTAATCTAGCTATAAGCCGCTTTGTGTGTTTGAACTGAGATAATGCAACCTTTGGTGAATGAATACATGTGAAACATTAGTATAGTTGATATTGTGGGATCCTGAGTCATAGGCACTACCAAATACAAGTTAGCCCGCATGATATTGGAACACTGTTAAGTAAATATATGGATTTACTGACCTCTAAATAACATATTAGTTAAACTGTTGTATGCAAGTGCCTTAACAACAAATACATCATCCTGTTTTTTTAAACATTATTTAGTACAGAAAAATAAGATTTTTAGTTGTATTTTATTTTCTAGATTAAGGTTGCCCATTTTGCATGTATAGTTAAGTTATATAGGACACCACGGTTATATACATTGAGAAGTATTTGGGGCATGGCAGTATAATTGAAACCCTTTGTTTCACATGTCATTAAATTATTTTCTTCGCAGGTGCAGTGGCATAAGGAGAGGCACCTTTGAACCATATAAATATGCACATACAAATGAAGAGTTCTACACCATCCATAGGTGTAAATGGAAGGTAATAAACAGTACCTTTAGTTGTCCTGTGTAGTAGGTCTTGCAAAGCTGCAGGGAGGAAGGCAGGGTTATTAAAACCAATTGCAGCATTTTTCTTTCTTGGATTTTGTAGACGACAGGTAACTTTTCTACAGCTTTCTTCCTGGTAGTTAGAGCAGTGTTGTGGCTTAAAATAGTCGATAAGAGTTACATCTGATGAGAAAAGGAATGCTGTTTTGAAAAATAGTTAGACATTCTATCTTCAGCATTCCTGACTCGTTTTGCCGTATTTTCCATTCCCAGTGATGCATAGGGGCAGGAAACAAGTCTGTGATGACATCATTTGGGTTGAAAGGTAAAAGGATCATGAAACTTCCTGGTTTTGAATGGGATTATGGGAAATGGAATGCCAAAATGCTAAACGGACCTCGAGGTCTGCAAAATAAAACTGACATTTTGCTCCTACATACAATTAAGACAGAAACATGCAAGACACCTTGCTGAACTTCTCCTTAGAGTTGTCATTGGCTTCAGAAAGGTGAATTGGGTTGCTTCAAGCTGGATTTATTTTGAAAAGATACAGAAAAGTGGATTTTGCCTCCTTAGGGGTTTCAAGGGATATTTTTTCATCTTTGTGATAGAACATTAAAGTAGCAGGGTATTTTATTTGAAAAAGAATCTTGTTTTCTATAAATTAAGCACAATATTTACTTTTTGGAGGTTTTGCTTAATTTCAAGAAGGAGATCTTGAGTTCTAGAGAGTTTATGTGCTCTCCATGTAAAATTTGTCTTACCTTTGTATGCTGCAAGTATTAGTTGAACATGTGCTGAGTTTAATAGTCTGATATATATTTGCCTTGGAGATTCATTTGTTTGTGAATGCCTTATAGCTCTGTGGGCTCTTTCTATTACTATGCCATTCAGGAGGTCTTTATTGTTTAAGAGAGAGCTCAATATTTCTTTGATTATTGAGTTGAGTTGAGCATTTTCAAAGGTCTCTGGAATCCCTCTTATAATGAAATTTTTGTGTCGGCTTCTGGCTTCTGGATCTACCATTTTTTATTTGTAGTTCTTTAATAGTGCTTTTACTGGTCTGAAGCTTTTGCTTAAGTTCATTTATTTTTAGTTCATTGCCCATTGATTTAACTTCATTCTGTTCAAGTCTAAGCATAATTTGGTCCAGACTAGAACCAAATATGGTTAGTTTATGTGAAAAACCTTGCACTTCTGTTTGCAATGGTTGCAGTGCATTTTACTGTCATCCAATGTTAAAGATTGTTCTTTCATTGATCCGAGGGCCAGCTTAGTAGTCTCTTGGTGTAATTTATTAGTTTTTTGCGTTTTGGAGGTGGTGTCTTTCTCAGGAGTAGATATCATAGATAGTTTAGTTTTCATGGTTAACATTTCCATTTGATCTGTCTGATTCTCCATTTGATGTCCAAAGTCAGATGCTTGGTGGTAAATTAAAAAGTTTTTATTCAATAAATCCTGTACTGAGAGATACCTTTTTTGTTTTTATTGTTTTAGGCCTGTATGTCTGGAAGAATCCACACCATGCGGTTCAGGCTTGGGCTTCCATTAAGTACTATTTTTGTTCAAAAAAGAGGATTCCAGCAAAAATAGAGATGAAAGAAGTATGTATTCATATTCCTGTTTTGATCCTTTGATATTTAGAGTGTTTTCTTTGAGCGATGTGCCAGCTTAAGTCCAGATTATGATTTAAGGTTTAAGGAGCTGCACAGTTAGTGTGCTTACAGGCTGTCCACCATTTTGGAATCTATTACATGTTCATTGATAAAATCACTACTGTAGATTATGTAAATGTGACAAGAAGGATGACCCTGGAACACATAACAATTGGAGTGTATAGACTATCAAAGTCAAGTGCTGATTACCTAGAGGTAATTTCATTCATGAAACACAGGAAAGAAGAATAATAGTAGCTGCAGACTTAAATGTATGAGAAACCAAGAAACACATTGGAATCATATTGATTCAACATTAGTAAGGAAATTATTTATGACTTATTTATAGGAACAGCAGTTGCTTCAGATTGGAAAAATATCTACTAGGGAAAGGAACATACTAAATATTGTTTGAGTTCCTAAAGAAATTATTGTTACTTCATGTCAAGATTTGCCACCACTGATGTGCATTGATGATAAGGTTATAAAGGTTAATTTCTTGCTAGGTAATTCTGCCAATGCACATAAGATTAATAACAGATTATATGGAAGCCTTACCATCACTATGTAAAATAAATTTGAGTGTGTTCAGTGAAAAAAACTGTAAAGGGAATGTGAAAAGTTTTGAAAGAGAAATTGTTTGAATGCAAATAATAAAAAAATGTTTAACATTAGGATCGAAGCACACAGTGTCAAGAAGATATATTTCCATAAGAACAAGACAGTTGATTGAGGTGAGAGAAAAAACATATAAAAATGGAAAAGAGGTTGAACTACAACCTTGAAAACTGAAATAAACATACTGGGCAGACAAATTAAGCATAGTGTAAGGCAAGATCAAAAAGAATTGAAGAAAATATATATATAGATCTTGAGAAAAATAGGAAACCATTTTATAGATATATAAGATGTGATAGGAATAAAGGCATACCAATTGATAAACTGTGTAGATTCTAAAATTTAGTCTTGTACACAGCAGATTTTATATATATATATATATATATATATATATATATATATATATATATATATATAGATATATATATATATATTTTTTTTTTTTTCAAAATCTTGTGCAAAGTAGTCTGGATCCACAAGGGGGCTGGTGAATTGCCCTTGTGACATCCAGGTAACCTCAGATACTGAAATCCAATGAGATTGTATTAACAAAAGATCTACTCAAGCTGAATCTAAACAATGCAAAGGGAAGGGCTGGAATTAGTAATAATGACTTAAAAACACTTCTGTATAAATGTACATTACCATTATATTTATTACTTACTAGGCTGTATACATATGGAGAGTGTCTTCATGATTGGAGACATACACTTCTTAAACCTGTCTTTAAAGAAAAGCAAAGTAGGACAAACACAGAGTCATACAGGCCCATAACATGACTTTCTTGTTGTGAAAAAATAATGGAAAGATTATATTGGATAAGTTATTGTCAGAATTGGAAAGGTTTGGACTTGAAACCATATCTCAGCATGCATATGTTAAAAACAGACCTATTACAACCTGTATCATGATGTTCTATAACAATTTATTAGTAGGTATGAATGAAAAAGTTTGCTGTGATGTAATTTATGTAGATTTACCTTCATTGTTTGATAGGGTCATACCCAAAACACTGATAAATAAATTATAGCAACTAGGTATTGATGTACTCTTGATAAGATGGAGAGCAGCATGGCTTACAAACAGGACACGGGAAGTATCAAACAGTTAGGCTGTCCCACAGAGTCTGCCTTAGGTCCACACTTGATTAGCTTGTATCTTACAGATCTATCTTTTTCATCTGAGATTTTCTACAGTCTGTATGCAGATGGCTTGAAAATGGGTAAACTGATTACACGTGTTACAGATAGAGTATGTCTGCAAAAGAACTAGACTAAATTGTGCATTTGTGTACAAGAAAATAATATTATGATAAATGCATCAACAAATAAGCATGTAAGATACAGGAAACATAATGTGAATGGTGAACGATTAATACAGCATACAGTGATTAAAACTTTAGAATCAATTCAGGACCTGGGTGTATGGATAGCTCCACCGTTGATTTTTTTTTTCAATTCTTATCAGCTGATTGGTTAATGATAGATTTAGAGCCATAGGTTGAAGAAAATGATTTATAAAGTTTAGGAAATCGGAAATGATGACGTCATTGTTTGTTAGTTATATTAGACCCAAACTTGAGTATGGAATAACAATATGGAAGCCTTATAAGAAAACAGCTATATATAAAGTGCAAATAATACAATGGAAATATACCAAGGACATCTACTGATGTGAAAATTTAAGTTGTCCACTGAGTCGAGTCATAAAACACACCAGATCGACTTTGCGACCTTTTATTATATAACAGTCAAGGACAACCAATAGTGATACCATAAGTAATTCATATGCAACATATCAACAAATACCATTAAACCATCACCAGAAGCCAGTTGGTGTACACCTGCCTGTCAAGACTGCTATTTAAGATAAAACTGGGTGCATATTCTTAGCTACCTTGGACTGGTGGCAAACCCATTTACCTCATTTTTACAAGCTGCATACCCCTTGATGTGTCTAGTGGTCAAATCTGGGTCCAACTTGAGGAGAGCCAAAGCCAATGAACAAGGACAGGGGGAAAATGGGGGGGGTGAAGCTGTACTGTTGCTGCTTGACCCTGCATAGAGGGTTGGGAGAGAGGGAGGGACAATGTACCTGCTGATGGATTCTGCAGACAAAAACAGCTGCACTTCTCTTAAATAAGGATTATGTGACTGCACCTGTCCCCCAGATGACCAACGCTCATGGACAATGGGCCGTTACCACTGTAAGTCACCATTACCCATTGAGTCATAAAACAGGCCAGATTGGCTTTGGAACCTTTTTGTTATATAATGGTCAAAGACAACCAGTTGTGAAGCCATAAATAATCCATATGAAATATAATAACAAATCCCATTAAAACATCCCTCAAGCCAGTTGGTGTACACCCATCTGTTCTGGCTGCCACTTCAGAGAAAATCAGGTGCGCATTCCTAGCTACCACGGACTTGATGACAAACCCATTTAACTCATACTTACAAGCCACATACCCAATGGTGTGGCCATTGAGCAAATCTGGGTCCAACTTGAGGAGAGCCAAGGCTACTGAACAAGAACAGGGGGTAACAAAAGGGAGTGAAGCAAAATGCTTCCACCAATCTAGCATGCCATTTTGTGTCCTCCAAATCAACATCCTCGCAAATAAATTTTGGGTTATGACATAAAGCAAGTTAAACTTTGAAAGATTTTTGAACCACAACAACCATATCCAAATTAAATAAATCAAAACTGACATTATTTTAATGACCATTGTCCAAATCATAGAAAACAGGCTCCAGTTTGTCAATATCACTGTGCTCAGTCACCTGAAAACTAATTTAGCTAGCAGCCAGCTTGACTCTATGGCTGATAAAATGCCTGGTTCTCTCAATAGCGCTAGGCCTTCTAACACCTTTCACATGCAGTCTAGAGATGATGACAGATCAAAAGAAATCTACCTTTTGGACATAGCTGCTGTAAGTGGTCCATATCAGATAAGATTCTTGCTAACAGTATCTTCTTAGGGTTGTTGACCCGGATCATTTCTCCCAAGGTGAATTATCACAATGCTGAGTAAGGCTTCTTCCATGGTAATCTTATGCCAGATTTCCCCAAATTGAAACCAACTAAGACCAGGAAAACCAAAAGAATGAACTGACCACTGGTTGCTATCAAAAGAACTTGAATGACCAGCTGGGCAGGCCAAATCTCAGATGGATGCTCTCTGAATAAAAGAATGGCCCAAGAACCAAATCATCTCCTTCCATACAACAGAAGTAAAAATTAATGCCAGATGTATGACAAGAAGGCATCAAAGACCCACCTTACAGAGTGCCCTTCCATGACCAAGTCTGAGGTATGACTTATCCAAAAGGAATGGGAGGAGTAACCTTGTGGATGAATTCCTTTCTGTGCCAAGGACTACCTAAGAAATGCATTAATTTCTGATAGGCTAAAATGCCTGACCAAGACCCACACAAAAGCAAAGACTATCCTTTTCTCTAAGGGGGGTAATATTAAATAGCAAACTGACCCAATGCACAGGGTAAGTGACTAACCCACTGCTCTTACCCAGGAGCATCTGCTGCCTTTTTCAAACTTTACCAGTCTTGCA
>NC_056731.1:991320039-991335039 GCF_019279795.1 Protopterus annectens
GCAGAAAGATATTAAAAACAGCTTAGAAGGTCTACTAAGAAAATGCCACTAAAAGTCCATAAATTTAAGACCCTATACTTTTTAGCAACCAGTACTTTGTCTGTGAATTATAAGTAATCACATACATTTAAGTAGTCATTGTGAATTTTTTAAAGAACTGCTTTATGTGGATTTCAGGAAGAATTTATAGAAATGGACTCATTTAGTAAAAATTGTTTTAACTATTGCAATTTTTAAAAGCAAACCAAAATGTTGAATACTTCATATAATAAGATCATATATTTAGTAATAATATTGGTATATTAATTTGAATGGCATTGGTTTGATTTAATTTAATGGAATCCCTAAATATTTAAAATTATTAATAATATTTTGTGGGCGGCCACAGTGGTGCAGCGGTTAGCATTCTCACCTCACAGTGAGAGGTTCTCTGGTTCGATCCTCAGCTGCGGTGCCCTCTGTGCGAAGTCTGCATGTCAGCCCTGTGGTCACGTGGGTTTCCTCCGGATGCTACAGTTTCTCCCACATCCCAAAGACATGCTGTAGGTGGATTGGACACAAAAAATTAGCCCTAGGCATGAGTGTGTGCATGTGTGTGCCTTCTGTGGAAGGTTGGGTGTCGGGCTGGCAACTTGACACTGTAAAACTCCACTGCCAATCATGAGCGGACGATGATCCACTGTGGCGACCCCTAACCTGGAAAAGCCGAAAGAGGAAGATTAATAATATTTTGTATTGTAAAGCCTGGAAATGTAGGTGTTCCTAAAATGAAAATGCTATTGAAAATACAACATAAAGACTGAGTGACAGGCATGATGAAACAAAGAGATTCACCAGCATGTGTATGATTTTTTTTTCTGTGAAATGACTTATAAATTGTGCTTTTGGCTAGAGAAAAATAAAACATGCCTCAAAAGGAAACAAATGTGGTAAACAATATGAGATTGAATTGCAAAACATAAACTGACAAATGTTTTATTTTTTCCCATTGGTCATATGCACGCACACACAAAAATATTTTTTTTCACTTTGTTAAAATGTTTGCTTTTTATTAATATCATTAGTTTTCCTTTGTTCAATATGGACTGGGAAAATTTACTAACCTCCAAATATCTGTGTAAATGGAAAGACATTTCTCTCTTTCTAAAAAGGGCATTATTTTGTTTATCTAAAATATTTTCTTAGACAAAAAAATTAATAAAAATGATGTGGTATCACTTTGTAGACTCTGGAAATAAACACTTCTATTATGTTGAAGCACTATAAATGGAACAACAGATTCATGAACTTTTGGCAACAGGAATCATTTACTAGATTTAGGTGATGGAGGCAAAGCTTGAGATATAAACTGAATACATACGACAATAGTTGCAGCCTTTTAAGTGCCACTTTTAATAGCTAGAAGTTTACATATAACTGATAAAAGTAGATGCATCTAACCATAATATATGGATCATTTGATAAATGCATGAGGAAAATTGCATTTCTTCAAAACAAAAACTAGAAATTTAAAAATAAACAGGGAAAAATAACATATAGAAACTAAAGTATTCCTAAGCAGCAAAAGGCAGCAAAACAAGAGCAAAACCAGGAATACAACATCAAAGCTTGTTTTAATAAAACAGAACGCAAAGCTTTCAAGCAAAAGCTCTTTCTCAATGCATACAAAAACTGGGTCAATGGTTATAATATATATGAAAATCAGCCAATAGGCATCAATATTCAATTACATGACTTAATACTAATGGAATGAATTAAAAACTAGATAATTAAACCATACCAATGACATAATAGAAAAAACAAGACAAAATATACAGATACAAACAGCCTGGTCATATTAGAAAACAAAAATAGGTTAAAAAACACATTAAAAAACTAATTAATATAATCATGTTTAGACTTAAGAATAGGTTTCAAACTGTTTTGAAAATTTAATCCTGGACAAGTAGAAACATGAAAATAATCTATCCATTTGCATTCAGCAAGTTCAGTATGAAGTTTAATGTTGTCACCTCTTATACCTATGTTTATTACTTGAACCACACAGAACTTAAAAGAATGTGTATCACCCTTCAATTAAATATGCTTAAAGACAGCATTATTTTCAACTTCTCTGCAAATCTCAGATAAGTGGGAACAGATTTGTTGCTTTAGCTTCAAGTTAGTTTTACCTATACAGAAACTAAAGCATGCAACACAGTTAGCAAGGTAAACTACATTTTCTGTCTGACAGGTAGCATATGTTCTAAATTCAAAACTAGATCTAGAGATTGGATGTTCAAACATTAAATCAGTGTTAAACGTATTGCAATAACTACAGTGATGGCAGGGATGTGCCCCTTTGGTATTAAGGGGTACTGATTTAAGACATGGCAAATCCTTATTACATAATAATTGTTTAAAATGTCTCTCTTTTCTATGTGCAAAGAATGGTTTAATGCCTATAAGATTTTTAATCTCTGTATTAGAGGTAAGAATAGGCCAATATTTACCAATAATCTGTTTAATACATTTAGAGTGTCTATTATATTTCATATGATACTTAACAGGTCTCTCTTATCCTATCTATTGACAGGGATTACTAAATCAGATCTCAAATATGGTTTCCTTACATCCATATGTCTGTCAGTAGACTCACATTTCATAGCATCCAATAGCTTAGAGTTATAACCTCTCTGTTCAAAATCCCTGGTCATAAAATCTAAATCATGTCAAAATTCTTCATTAATATTTAATCTACTGGCCAGTAGAATTTGGCTATATGCAGCACCTCTAAAGGTATAATTAGGGTGCATACTCTGAGAGTGCACATATTGTGTAGCCTGCACATTCTTTTTATAAATAGTTGTATTAAAACATTCATTTGACAATGTCCAAAAAAATGTATCTTTAGTTAGATCAAACACCAAAAAATCAGCATTACTATGTAGCCAGTTAACAAATAAATTCAAATTCTCAATACTACTGTTCCACAACAAAAAAATTTCATCAACAAATCGCTTATAAAATACCAAATTAGTGTTCATATAAGAAGGAGGGTCAATAGTATCAAAAACATACTTTTCCTCCCATCTAGCTAAAACTAAGTTGGCGGATATATTAGCAATGGGCTTACCCATTGCTACTTCAACTTGTTGGTTATAGTATTCATCATTAAACAAAAAACATTGTTTTGTAGAACAACTTCTGACATAGAACACAGAAATTCAGTTTTACATGATGTAAAAGTACTATGCAGGTTCTGCAAAGAGTGCAAAAAGTCATTCGTATCTCTAATAAATGCAGAACTAAAACTTAAATAAGGCTTAAGTTACCCTTCTAAGTATTTTGATAGAGCAACAGTGGGCCATTTGCTACCAGCAACTATTCGTCTCATAGGGGGCAGCGTTAAATGCTTATGTAAGTTCGGCAACCTATACATGAATGGTATAACAGGTTGGGTAATGTATAAATAATTATACTCATCAGGGCTAATGTCCCCATCCACTATAGCACTGTAAAATTCTAGTTTTACTTGTATTAAAACTATAAACATAAGTGTGTAAAAATGTTGCCAATATCAATGACCAAAACAAATGCTTCAACAAAATTGATTATGTAAGATGAAGTCTGGCATGAAATGTTATCTTTTGTTCAATAGTATGCTTAGATTTAGAATAAAAATGATTGAAAGGAGAAATCAACAGAAAAAAATACTAAATCCTGGAAAAGATTGTTATATGTCTGGCAATAAGTGAAATTGTTTAATATTAATTACTGTTCTATTGATCTAAGAGAAATCTTGACAGAATATCACTCCTTGACTGATAAAGATACAAATCAGGTTTGTTATGTTTTGTACAAAGGAGAAACAAAATCTTTCATTGTTAGATACTAAACGGCTTGTCAAAAGTTGCTGCTAATTGAATCTGGTGTTCTTTTCAACTTAAAGTTGTCTCCAGCACAATAACATTGGAATGATGCTATTTATGAAGTTGAGAGATATTTAAATCTAGAAATATTTCTAGATCAGACATGTTTACCAAATTTTTGATGTTATGTAATATATCAAAAATAATTAAAAATTTGGCAACACCATCCAGGTCAGATATATTGCGACCTTCTTCTTTGAAGGACAAAATATAATTTGGATTTTTCTGAACTTGGATTAGAAATGTTGGGTATTCAGAAGGTGTTCATAAAGATTCAGATTTTTTTAATCAGATTCACATTTGCTCCATTAACTGAGAAGAAAGATCAATGTGTAGCTCTGCTTCAAGATCAGAGATGAATTTTTCTTTGACTGGGTTTTGAAGTATATCCAGCTGAGGTTCTAAAGGTATTGTTTTAGGTGTAAGACTTTTTTAATTCTGAGGATTGGCTTATTTATTGATGTATTTGTTTGTTTATTTATTTATTTTAAGAGGCTTGAATTAAGGCTTTAGAGAAGCCCAAGGGAAATCACTGCATATTTGATAAGAAGGCAATATTGGAAGGATTCCTATTTGTGATAGCAAAAAAAAAAAAAAAAAAAAAAATCAGGAATTCCAGGGAAGACTAAGGTTAAATGTCCAATTTCATTATTTCTCTAATGCATTGTTTTATCTTGTTAAGTCCATAGTGAGCTTTACATGGGATTGGTCTGAAAAGAATCTCAGAAGAGTATAACAATGTATGAAAGTTGAAGAAAGAAAGCTAAAAATTATGGAAAAAAAATCTATACATGACTATGAGTTTTGCAGTGAGGAATACAATGAGAAATGAGAATCATCAGGGTGAAGGTAATAATTTTGGTAAATAGTTGAAAAGTTTCTATCATTTGCAAGATATCTGCTTTAGATTGTGTATATGTTAATTAGCATTGTTTATATGTCAATGACTGAGTTCCAGCTGCTAGCAGCAATTATATAGTGAAGAATTAAGTTGTTATGATTAGTTTTGATACTAGATAAACATAAAATAATCAGTTTATCTTGGTCATGGCATGCAAGGATACAAAAAAAGAGAGACGTCTGTCATTTCAGGAAAGAAAATTTAAAAGGTCAAATAATAGTAATGACCAGAATAGCAAATAGTGTTTGAGAAAACCAGAGTAGTAGCTGATTACTTGATAAGCATTGTGTTCAGCTTCATATTGATATTGACCTACAGCTACAGTTGTGTACAACTGCACATTATGAATATTGTTAGCTTTTTGATCATGTATATGCATTTATTGTCTCACTTCAGTATTTGCAACAGAAGTATATAATAGATAAAAAATAATTCCCTTTTACTTAGAGGATTAAGAACTTTAAATTATTATGTAAGAAGCTTAATATTATCCATGACAATTGTTATCCAGCTAACAGATATGATCGCAACATAAAGCAGTCCTGGAACAGGTATACTGTAATGCTTACACAAAGTCATCAATAAACTGGCTAAACTACACCGCCAGTGGTCAGCATGTATGATACTTCCTTGACATTATCAGTACTAACTCCTTTACAAATATCTAATCATCCTAAATGTGCGTGCCCTGATACCCTTGATCTTGTCCTCACAAATATGACCACTTCTTGTACATCTCTGTATGTCATGTAAAATCAGATCATAAATCAGTGACATATTCCTTTAAATTGATGGTACTTCTCATGCAACACATCTGTGTTTAGGCTCTTTGTGAAACCACACCTTTTTTAGTTACCTGATGACCTAAATAAATTCTGCTTTAATAATCCTCTGATGGATCCCATTGTTAAAACTGTTGCCTCTGTCTATAATGTTTACACACAATTAAATAGTTGCATTGATAAGACAAACCTTCTCTGCTCCAAATATAATGAAAAAAGAAAGAACATCTATCTATGGTGGAATATTCATATAAATAAATCATATAAAAAGAGAAATAAATTACTTAATCAATATAAGTCTCATTTTGTCAATATTAGGAGAACATTTAATCAAACTATTGAAGATCATAAAGGGAATATTAAAAAGCTCATAGACAAGCTATTAATTTAAAATAGCCACTGAAAAAATAAATAAATACAGGTCTTTCTTTACTTATTTCAGGAAGTTAACAACTAACACCCAACAATGCCCAGAGCTAGTTTACAATAATACTGCCTACTATGACCCGAAGGAAATTGCTAATATCCTAGCTGACACATTTAGAGCAGATTTTACTCAACTTAGAGCAATAGGTATTCCACAGAATCCACAGTCAGAGCCACCCTTTTGAATTACTATGGAAAAAGTATTGTTAGCCCCCTTTGAAGCTAAGAACACATAAATAGTAGGTCCCAAGAACAGGACATTGCCTGGTTATCAGAACCAGTATGATACATCTGAACCCTTACTTAATCTCTTTAGCCTGAGTCCATCCACTAGTGACATTACTACAGCATGGAAAATACTTATTGCACTACAATTACACAAGGGTGGCCTAACCACAGACCCTGGCAAGTATAGACCCAGTAGCCTTATTAGACTCCCACGTTCATCTGGGGAATATATTATCTGTATATGTAAAATCTATTAACCTTGGTCCATTATCAAGTTTACTTTTTCAAAGGCAGTCCCTCCATCTTCAGTTTTATTATTTTCTTGGAAAAGGTTACTGAATCATTGAATAGTGGTCACGTAGTACATGCAGCATATTTGAACTTATCCAAAGCTTGCAATAATAATTCCCATGAATGCATTATTAACAGATGTGAATATGAATATAAATCCTGATGCTGTACAGCTGATAGCTAACTGGATGTCTGACAGAACATAGTTAGAGTTGTAGGTGCCACTACTAAAAGTGTGAAAGTTACCAGTGTTATACTGTAGGGCTCAGTACGTGGCCTTTTTCTATTAGCATTTATTTATCAGATCTCAAGACCAATACATTTGCAAAAACTGTAAATTAGTTGTTGTCATGCAATCTTCCACTGACTCACAATTGCTACAACACAATAAATTGTTGGGTCTTTGTCTTTTTCTGAAAAGATTTCAAGCTTGCATAAACTAAAACATTGCTGCTGATTCCCTGTTGGGTGAGGGAAGTAAACCTATTCTTTTTTGTCTGTGTATGATAGAGCTGCTTTCTGTTTTACTTGTTCCATGTTGTTTTCTTTTTAATGAATTCTGCTTGTCCTGGTGTTTTTATTCTATGTGAGAGACAGACTCTTAAACTATCTAGGTTGCACATTTTACATGTTTTTCATTGGTTAAAATGTTTCTTGAGTGATGATTAAATACACAACAAATTTGTGGGAGATTTCAATCCAGAATAAACTAAAGCACTGCTAGTGAATCCCTACTAGATGAGGAAACTAAATCTATATTTTTGTCTGTGAGAAACAGAGCTGCTTTCTATTTTACCTGTTTTATTATAGCAATAACCCACGCCTGGGTGTGGGTAATGCTGGATTTACCCATGGTTGGTGTGGTTTGGTCATGATGGCTAAGCCCAAGTGGCCAAACAAAGACAACCGTGGGTAAATCCAGCATTACCCACACACAAAAGTGTATTATTGCTATTGCACAATGACATTATTTAAGGAAAAAAAAACACTTTCTTTTCCTAAATAATGGCATTGTATAATACCTCCTTGCTGCCCTTCTGCAGCTGTCTGGTATTCTGCGGCAGTTCTGATGTACTGCGCATGTGTATACTTGCGCAGTACATCAGAGCTATGGGCAAAAGCAATGGAGAAAGCAAGATCTCCGTTGCTTTTTACAACCTGTCTCACTATGTTAAATGAGTTTAACATAGTGAGACAGCTTTAAAAAATGCAACAGAGAATCTCTGTTGCTTTTTTTAAAGCTGTCTCGCAATGTTAAACGCATTTAACATAGCGACACAGTTTTTAAAAAAGCAACGGAGAATGCAAGATCTCCGTTGCTTTTTAAAGTGTCTCGCTATGTTAAATGGGTTTAACATAGCAAGACAGCTTTAAAAAAAGCAACGGAGATGCTCTGTTGTTTTTTTTAAAGCTGTCTCGCTATGTTAAACTCATTTAACATAGCGAGACAGGTTGTAAAAAGCAACGGAGATCTTGCGTTCTTCGATTCTGTAAAAAAAAAAACAGTTATACTAATGGAAAAAGTCTGGGTGACTGGACCTTTTCTCATTATTATAACTCTGATTTACAATGTGCATGCTGACTAATCAGTGTGCACATTTTGGAATATTAATGGGGGGGGTCGTTGTATAATTTGTTTGTTGTTTTAAGAAATCCGCTTGTCCTGGTGTTTTTGTTCTATGTGAGAGATAGACAAGGCTGCATATTTCACATGTTTTTTTTTCATTTGTTAAATTGTTTCTTGAGGGATACTTAAATCCTTAGTAAATTTCTGGATCTTTGTCTGAAACGATTTCAAGCCTGTGTAAACTAAAACACTGCTGGTGATTCCCTGCTGGGTGTGGAAAGTAAACCTCTCTCTCTCTCTCTCTATATATATATATATATATATATAAAAAAAAAATATATATATATATATATATATATATATATATATATTTGTCTGTGAGTGATAGAGCTGCTTTCTGTTTTACTTGTTTCATTTTTTTTCTGTTTTATGAAATCTGTTTAGATGGTGTTTTTGTTATATGTGAGAGATAGACAATTATCCAGGCTGCACATTTTACACATTTTTTTAATTGTTTATATTGTTTTTTGAGTGATACTTAAATACACTGTGAATTTCTGGGTTTTTGTCTTTTTTCTCAAAAGATTTCACTGCTGGTGATTCCCTGCTAGCTTTTTTTCCCACCAAGACTTACCTTCTTTGATCTGTTTTTTAAACTTGATGATTTTAAGCTGCCTACCCATACTATAAACTGAGCTTAATAAACTCCTCCCTTTCTACACTGCTGTGGATATCTTGAATTATTTATTTGCCTTTCTTTTTAGGTATATTAAAAAAGTGCACTTTGCCTCTCATTTTCTGGTCTTCTGATTTACTTGCTCTGGATTCATTATTTAACTAGATGTTGGAAAAACTCTAGCAAGCACTTATTTTTACATCAGAAGGTCAGTGGATATTCCATCTGGTGCACCGGGAGGTAGCCTGGTCAGTTTAAGTCAGGGAAACACTTGAGATTTCTGCATGTAGTTTTACTAGGTATGCATGGATTTGGTCATACAACCAATTGTCGAATGCAACATGTTCATAGGTTCATAGGTTCATAGGTTCATACTAGGCTATCTGCCCGAGGGCATTTACAAGCCTAGCCCATCGTTTTGTGGCTTACGCCACCCCTTTAGTATGGGGAACTATACCCATTATTTTGCTGTGCCTCTGTCGAGCAGTGACACTGAGGTAATCCCTGGGGTATATCTGCGATCTCCCATCCATTGGTCAAGATTTCTCTTGAACAAGGCCAGCGAGGTGCTCTGCCTCACATGTACCGGGATTTTGTTCCACAGCATAGGGAGTCTTTGGGTGATGAATCTATCCCTCCAGCACGTCCTGGAACGCCAGTACGGCATAATTGCGAATGCAATTATGTCGAAATGCCAAACCCCCCCCCCCCTTTTTGACTCATGGTAGTACTTGTTTAGGTGGTAGAGCGGTCGGAAATGTTGAATGTCAAATTTTTTATGACACTCTGACTGTTCGACATCTAAAGTTTTGTCATTTAAGTTCGGAGAACACCCTGTTTGACAATTGGCAGTACGACCAAATCCATGTAAACCGTTTTAATGGCTAGAGTGCTTATTAATGAGGTGATTCTGTTTTTATTGCCTTTATAAATCCTATACAATTGAGTGGCCCTTGGCTCATTTACACAAAGGGAAGTATTTTTATTGAATAATCAACATTTTATAAGCTGATTAAAATACACTGCTATACCCATATCTTAAAGTGTGACTGTGGGTATCATGTTTCTTCAGACACTCCTTTACTATGCTTTTACATTAGCATGACTGGGATTATTCATCTAGAGACAGTAGGTGTTTACCGAGTCTATCTGGGCTGGGAAGCATCGTATATACTGTGACTGTACTTTAGCAGTTTCAAAAAAAAAATCAAACTGTACTGTTGACTACATCTTTAAGTAGTTAGTTATACTGTATTACATTGTATCTGTTAGTTGTAGGGCTGCAGTAGGTAGTTTGTGTAGTCTTGTTACACTTGGGCTTCAAACCAGCTTTTCTACATTAAGAAGGTGTTTATCTGCACCCTTGTGGCAATAGTGCTCTGATCTAACCTGTCTGAGTTGGGGATTGCTGATGGAAAGCTTATTGTGTGTTTTCCTGATTGGTAGTTATCTTAAAACTTGTTTCTCTTTGCTTGTATTTAAACCTCACATTTGTGCGGGCTTTGGCATAGATACTTAAAGCTGTTCATCATTTGGCAACTTTGCTACCAAGTGCTGACAATCTGCTTTCACCTGGAGCAATTCACTACTGAAAAGACACAAATAAGTATTTTTGTGCAGTTCTATTATGTACTATGACTGTACTTTAGCAGTTTCTTAAGCTATTTGCTGTTATTTTTGCACTTCATAGTAAAAAAAGAGCTGTATTATCTACTACTGCTTTAAGTAGTTAATTGCACTGTATTGCATTGTAAATGTTAGTTGTAGGACAGTTGTAGGTGGATTGTGTGGTCTTGTTACATGTGGGCTCCAAACCAGCTATTCTACATTAAGAAGGTGTTTTTCTGCACCCTTGTGGTAGAAGTGTGCTGACCTAACCTGTCTGAGTTAGGGATTACTGGTGGAAGGCTTATTGTGTGCTTTCCTGATTGGTAGTTAGCTTAAACTTGTTTCTCTTTGCTCATATTTAAGCCTTGTATTTGCACATTCCTGTTCTTTGTACAACTGGTAGCATTGCCCTGTATAGATGCAATAGCCCAAAAGCTCAGCTTTTCCCTAAAAATATGTCTGTGAAACCCTTACAAGCATTTCTGCTCCTCTAAGAGCAACTCAGTTGTGCATTAAGCAGCACTGTCATATTGATCAACCCTTGCCTACACAAAGTATAGGTTCTTCTTGTAGTCTCGTCACTACCAGCACAGTCTTATTAAATCATCCAGTTCCCTTCCCTAATAAAATATACAGTAAGAGCCTGCTGTCATAGATGAGCAGTTTCACATCATCTCTCTGGCCAGCCTGATAGACATGGGTATCCTGAGGCAATGCAACAGTTATCTCATGTATACTGAAAACCACTTATTCCCGAAACAGTTTATGTAAGAGATCAACATATACTTCAAATTGGAGGCAAGCTCTCACATAGGGACAAATCAAATACCAAACAGGTTGTCAGCACACACACACACACACACACACACACACACACACACACACACACACACACACACACACACACACACACACACACACTTTTCACACTAAATAAGGACATGACACATAAACCCACATATGCGGAGGTACTCACTAATAACTTAGAAAAAGATCAGAGGCCAAATGGAAACCACCTACATGCATAAAAATGCAAAAAGCCATCACAACACATAATAACACACATACCAGAGTCTCAATAAATAATCTCATAAGGCATGACACCACAGAACCTAATGTATTGGTCATAGTTGACTCCATTATGAGTCACAGATGATACCCTCACCAGGATGGATAAGGAGCGAATTACAGTTAGCTGCCTTGCCAGGATCCATCAAGTCACTCAAGCACTCAAGTCACTCAACCAAAAGTACTAGTACGACTCCATTATAGTCCATGTAGGGGTGAATGACTCAACACATACCTCACTAACTATATGCAGAGTGACATGACTGAGCTCTTAGATTATGTTTCACAGGCAGGTATAAGCCTAGCCTTAAGTAGCATTCTACCTTTTCCAAGGATGATGCCACAATACAAACAAAAAATGATTGACTTTAACAATTGGCTTTGATTTTGGTGTCAGTCCAATGACAGCCAATGTCTGTCAGCCTGGGAAGATATGATTGACAGACCACACTGTTTTGCCAGAGATGGTCTACAGCTGTCTTGTTTAGGCTTTTGGATATTATCAAAGGCATTAGCTACCCTATTGTGCCTTTTTTATTTAGCGTCAAAATAATCAATCTCCTAGCATACAAAATCCTCTCTAGATAAAGTCAGGGTACTGCTGCTTAATGCTATGAGTCTACACAAGAAACAGCACTCCCTGGAAGCACTCCTCACTTTGGAAGTTTCTGATATCTGAGCAGTCACTGAAACATTGTTCAAAGGTATTGAAAAAACTCCAGCTGTGCACAGCAATAATGCCTTCCATACATTCAGACCACAAACTGAGCAGAAAGAACCAAAGGTGGAGGTGCATCCATCTTCATTAAGGATAAGTACACCTTGAGACTGGTCAAAATGCATGACTGTCTTGAGCTACTGCCTGTCTAGTTAACTATAGGCAAAGCCACCTACAAAATCATAGCTATCTATAGGTCCCCCACCGTTAAACAGGAAAAGAATACTACATACCTGGACTTACTGAGTTCACTTGCCATACAGCCCAATACCTTACTCATGGGTGATTTTAATTATCTTACCATCGACTGGGAAACATACATGACCACAAACATGTTGGCTCAGAGGTTCTTGGACTTTATCATTACAAATGCTGTGGAGCAGCTAGTTAGCACACCCACAAGATTCTCAAATCCTGGACATAGGAGAGCATTGCACCCAGCCCCCTCTCTCTCACTGTGTGATGTACTCCCTAGCAAGATTGGACCAGAAATCAGTCTTGTTCAATGTAATTATAAGACCAGATATCCTATCAAGCTCAAAAATGCTTAAGAATTTTTCAAATTCCATTCATGCGCCAAAGTATACGTGCCGCTAATCCTTAGCTTATTATCTCAAGAGAGCAGGTCATCTTGTTGATCTCCAAGGCCAAAAACATAGCATCAGTGTGACCAGACAATGGTTGCCTTTTAATCAACTTAAAACATGACCTAGCTGACCCATGTGGATACCTGTTTAACCACAGCCTGCAAACTGGCTATGTTCTAATGGCATGGAGGACAACAACAGCAATTCATCTGCACAAAGGGGGACCATCAACCAACCCTGAGAATTATAAAATCATAAGCCATAATTTGCAAGCTACGGAAAAAAAATCATTATGGACTTTCTTAACAAGGACATAGGTAATCTTCAAACACTGGATACAATCCAGTTCATATTGGATAATGGTCTATCATGCCTGTTAAACATGGTTGACTTCTTTAAGGAAGTCACCAAGAACCTGGATGACTGAAAGACAGTGCATACCACTGATCTTGACATAGGTATCTGACACAATCCCCCACTCGGGTATTATACAGAAACTCTTCCAATTGTGAATTAATTCCTACATTACCAGATGGGTGGCCAACTGGCTCCCCAACCAGGCACATACTGTCAAAGTGGGTGACTTCACCTCTAGCAAAAGACAAGTCAACAGTGGCATACCAGAGAGTTTTGTGCTGGGCCCTTAGTGCTCAGAATTTGTTTCTCGGTAGTCCAGTGAAATGTTGACAGCTTGCAGCTGACTAGGATGTCTGACGATTGTGAATTGGGATCAATCATTGAGTCCCCTAACAATGTTAATATACTGTAAACTGGGTTAGCATAGGCAAACGATTGATGCCAAAGCCATGGATTAAAGCTAAATGCAAAAAATTGCATTATTATTCTCTTTGGTAAAACTGAAATCCCTGCTAATTACACTATAGACAGCACTCCCCTAAGTGTATACCCAGTGGTACATGATCTGGGTACTAAGGATGACAGCAATCTGAACTTTAAACCCCATGTATCCACAGTAGTATGGAATCTTTAATTGTGGCACATATAATAAGTAAAGGCATCACGTCTATATCTAAGGATGTTATAATTCTATTATACTCTGTTCTCATCAGGTCAGTAACTGAGTACAGTGCTCTCTTTTGCATGTACCTCACAAGACACCTGCAGCAACTGGAGAGATCACAGAGGTTTCTCACAAAGAAACTAAAACTCTACATAAAACAAGTCTTTCATGGAAGGACTGAATGCCCTGTCACTGTATTCTGTCTCCAACAGGTTGTTAAGGGGTGACCTGTGCATAGTTTCAGGGCAGTCACTGACCTGGTCCTGATGTAAATGTTACACATCATAAATCAAACTGTAGGAGCATCACTCATTCTAGGGAACTTAACCTAGTCTCTGACAAGAACAGGTCATGCTGGAGAGATAGATGCATCTCCCAGAGACTGCCACTTCTTTGGAGCAAGCTTCAAAATCATGTAAAAAAGAGCCCCTTCCTGACCCTCTTCAAATGCAACCCAGATTGAAGGATGGGTGACCACAGATTTATTCCTGGGGTGGCACCCATGTCCCTCCTGGACAGAAGTTAGCATCAGCTACCATAGACCCTTACCTCTATAAACCTTACTCATGTAACCATCAATAAATGAGGCAACTTGAGTTAAATATGGCTGGGCTTGTAAGAGTTCTATGGCTTTTAACCTAGAAACCTCATATGATCATATGAACCTATGAACATGGTTTAGACCATGTTGACAATTTGTGCAATGGCAATGGTCTCCTATTGATGAGTAAAGCATTTCCCTATACCATATAAGTTATAGAATCCCCTGATCAGACACTGTTATAAAAGATCTAGGCTCACTAGCTGATAATTCCTTGCCACCTCATCATCATCATGTTGATAATTCCTTATCAATTGATCATCATGTCAATACAATAGTGTGGAAACCCTTGTATCTGTTTCATCTAATTTGCAAAGGCACTTCAGATCCATTGCATATAATGCTCTTTTGCCATGTATTTGTCTGAGCATATCAGACTACTTAAAAGATCTCAATGATTCCTAACTAAGAACATGAGCTGTCATGTTCTGAATCTTCAATACTGACTTCTGACTTTGTAAAAGAGCTTGTCTTATTTATCAATGCATTACTGGTAGAAATGGAGGCAGTACTACCTCAAAACATTCAAGATGAGGAACACCTTATGCATTTTAGGCAGATGCAATGTGGACAGTAGCTGCTCAGCTAATGAAAAAGAATGTCTAGAAATAAAGC